>NC_133870.1:2342845-2377189 GCF_044706935.1 Curcuma longa | reverse complement strand
AGTTCTGATTCATGGTTTTGTTATGTTGCTATTGGTGCTTCATTAACTTCAAGTGGACATTGTCTTGATTGGTTTATGAACCTGCAATAAAGCTCGAATTGGAACTGTGGAATGCCAATGTGATTTGTGGTTTCATCACCAGTAAAAGAAAAGAAGAAATAATAGAGAGAAAGAAATAAGAAAAAAAAAGTCAAGAATCCAGATTGTAAAGATTTTGGAATTCTGATTTTAGCAGATATGTCATTGGGATTGAGTGGGAAATCTATATGGTCATCTTATGCTATGTAGCTTTTGCATAACCTGATAAACTGAACCTGTGATCTAAAACCTATCAAATTCAGAAATCAAATTTCTGAAACTTTAGTCCTAAGATCTGATGTATGCAAAGGCAGAGAAGAGTTAAGTTGTGCATTAGATTGAAAACAAATGCTGCTAATGGTAGACATGAAACTCTAAACCTAATTGTTGAAATTTTGGAACCTATGGAGTTTCAATGTTGTAAGCTCCTGATGGATTCAGTTATTGACAGGAGATCCTGCTGAAATCAAATTTCTGGAGTTGAATGCAAGATCTGTAATTCTGTGAGAGCTGATTTTGAAATTGAAACAAATGTAGGGGATATATGGACCAAAATGCTTATGAGAGGAGGAAGAAAATCAGAATGTGAGATGTTGAAGTTTTTGTTCAGCAGACAAGCAACTGGTTTTGAATAAGAATCTGGACAACATCCGTGTGTTACTTAGTTCTGGAAAATTCATTGAATTTGAATCCTAGAGTTAGTATCGGAAGCTACACATCCAAAATTGATCCTATGGATCCGAAATTCTCTTTAAGTTAAACTCTGAAATTAAAGTCTGAAAAAAAAATCAGAATTCAGACATTACAGGAACTCAGAAATGAGTATGAATTCTGAGTTTGGTTTCTAGATTAGAAGAGGCATTTTGAAATCAGAATCTGTTTGGGGAGATGATAAACTCTAATTATCTGTTGGATTGCTGCACATGTGAAAAATCTGCAGAGAAATGACCAGTGAATGATGTATCAATGTAACAGTTGTGTGCCAAGCCTCTTCCATAGCTCTCGGATCGTTGAGAACTTGGGTAAAACTCTTGTGGTTGCACTAACAAATGGTGTTCCTTCTTCTCAAGTGTTGACAATTCAGAGTTTTGAAATCTCATTGAATTCTGAAAAGTTGAAACACAATTCCTTAGTAGGAATGCAGGAGATGTAGGTCAAATAAAACTGTAGTTTTTTAATCAACAACAATTACAATTGGAACCCTATTAATTCATGGGAAATTGATACTCTATTTCAAGCCGAAGTCTCCTTGAATATCAGATTCTGATATTAAGATGGAGAAGAAAGAAGAAGAAAACAGAATTCAAAATAGCAGTCACTTGATGTTGAATTTTTGAAATACAGAAAAAAGAAATACTCTAAACCTTAATTCTGGAATTTTAGTTCTGAAATTGAGAATTCAATTTACAGGATTGTGAAACCCACTCCACTTCCGAAGATGTTGAAATAGGTGGTGAATCTTTGAAATGCAGCAACTATGTGATTTTGAACCAGAAATCTAGCATTCTGAATTTCTGGATTTTCAGAATCCAGCAACAACTTTAATTTTGAGTTATTTTTAACTTAGTGACAAATACTACCCTTTAATAAGTTGAATTCTTTATAACATAAGGTGAAATCTTACTGATTCAATTTGAAGTTACTTCAACTTTCAAATACTGAAACTCAATCCAGCAAGTTGGAGATGTGTGATGTGGGAAGCTGGGCTGTAACTGAATCTGAATGTAGGGAAAAAGAACAAGCTCAAAATGGACAACTGCTGTTGCAGAATTGAACTTTGGGAGTTTCTGAAAATGTAAGCACAAAATTTCCTTGTGTTTTCTTTTAGATTGACTTATTTTTTCTGAATTATTGGTGCTACACCTAGGGAACAAATTATCAAATTGTCCAGCGAATGAATATCATGTGGCAATGAATTCCAAAAGATGAATCAGCAAGAATCAGGAAAAATGTTGAAAACTGTTAGGTGCCAATACTAAATTTAGTTGTTGAACAACAGCAAATAGGACGTCATCTTCTGAGGTAGGCTGAAATGACCTTAATGAGAATCTTGGCTAAGCTAAATTCCTCATGAGATAGGCTGAGATGACTTTAGATCCTGAGTTCTAAAACTCAAGAATGGAAGAAACTGAAATTCCAGGAAGGGTTTATTTCTGAACTTGTTTGGGGAGATATGGGAAGTTAGTTGTGATATGAATTTTGAATTTGTCTTGTGGAATTCTGAGGTGAATCATGTGGATAAAACTGATAGTTTTTCCTTCTCATCCAAACCAGAATTTCTGGAATCATGCTGAAACTGTCTGAATTTGAGTGATCTGTCCAGATTTCTGAAGAATCGAGACTTGTATTCTGAATACCAGAATTTTAGAATTTAGCTCCAATCCTGGGATTTTGGTGAGAATCCTGGAGTAGGTTCTGAATTCATAGATTAGAAAGAAAACAGTAGCACAAGATAGCGTATCAAGTTGGAGCTATAGCGTGCCAAGATCTGGAGATAGCTATCCAATTGAAGAAGAGCTTGGCTAGATTTCTTGTTATATCATTGACAAATGGTTTCTTTTATTTTCAAGTGCTCATGATTAATACGAACTATTCCTTGATGCACATTGAATAGGGTAACTCATCCAGTTTATTCCTCCAATACTCTCTCATTTACTCTTTGATTTCTTTCTCCTAGCCATCTTAATTGCTTCACTTAGTTTTTCTTGATCTCATTTCAATTCTTGATAAATTCTTTTGATTCATGCATACTATTTTTACGGTGATGGAGAATTAGAAAATGAGCAAGCCTATAGTAGTAAAATGTCATTGAGTGAATCCACTTCCATTCATGATTATGAGAGTTAGAGTTAATATATTTATCATGTGAGGTTGTATCTTTCTTAATTTTTCAAATAGATTAAAATCACCATGTTTATTGATTATTGCAGGTTTGAATATATGAATGTTTGATCTTTAGATGGTCTTACCTTTTATTATCTTCGAGATATTGCTAGGAGATTAATTTGGAGATGAGTTTTGGTTTGTTTACTTGCTTGGGACATGCGAATAAATGTGGGGGATTTTGATAACTATCATTTTGATATAAGATTTTAGCACATATATTTGTGTTTTTGATATGTCTGTGTGTCTAATTTCATATTTATACTATATTTCACGGGTTGGATGTTGAATTTCGATATGCGTAATTTTAAATTTTTATTTCTCTAAACATGCAGCGGAAGTGTAATAAATATTTTATTACTAACTACGCAAAACAACCACACAAGGATAACACACGCATATAAACATAATCATAGATAAGACAAATAAATTTATACTTTTTGGATGATGCGAAGCAGAAACGGCATCAACTAACAATTTTGAGCAAGGTTGCCTCTATTCATATCCACGTCGAGATCTCCTCGAGTTGACTTTCCTAAGTCATGTGTTGTGTCTCCACTTCAATACTAGTCGAAGGAGGGAGACAAGCGATTTGAGAGAGGATCTATGGTCCAATTTCGTATTTGGCGGTATAGCCATCAAGTTGGGTTAGACCCGTCGAGTTGGCCCGCCCCGCCAAGTAATTTAGGCGGATTGGGTTGAAATTTTATCAACCCATTTAAAGATGAGTTCAGATGGGTTGGCCCGCCTAGGCTCGCGACCCACGTGAGTTAACCTGCGGTGGACTTGGGTTGGTTCGTGGGTTGAGAAAGTTTATTTATTTATTTTAAATTTTAAAATTAAAATAGAAAACATAATGAATTAGTGGGTTTGATCTATTTAAATTACAATTCAAGCTTAAAAATTATAATTCAAATTAAAAAATTTTAACTTAATCAATTTAAATTATAATTCAAATTTAAAATTTTTAAATTTTTTTTTATTTTTTAATAGGCCCGTGGGTTGGTCCGCCTAACCCACGGTCCGTCTTGAGTTAGGTTGGGTTGGAGATTTTCCAACCCACTAAGTTGGTGGGTTGGCCTGTCCTGCCCCGCCATATGATGAGCCCGTCA
Organism: Curcuma longa; assembly: GCF_044706935.1. Taxonomy (NCBI): domain Eukaryota; kingdom Viridiplantae; phylum Streptophyta; class Magnoliopsida; order Zingiberales; family Zingiberaceae; genus Curcuma; species Curcuma longa. The sequence goes on along the minus strand of NC_133870.1, from coordinate 2,373,116 downwards.
TGGATTGGTCCGCTCCGCTATGGGTTGGCCCGTTTGACAGTTCTATTTGGTGGCTCGAAGCAACTCAGCGATATGAATCAGATTGAATGGAGGCAATTACATCACTGTTCGAAGGTTGTATAATTCGTTGTCAAGAAGGGGCAACGAACTTAAATGGCGTGATTGTTTTAGCGACAATAATTGTCCTAAAACAATTGCCAAAATGAAAATAAGAAGCGATACCTTTTAGTAGTGAAACAATCGTTGCTTCTCCTCATGTTCTTTGCTTCTACTGTCGGTTGTAGTTTCCTTTGATTCCGGGGTGGCCGCCCCTTGGGAGGATACTGATCTTAGGGAGATGAATGGTTGATGGTGAGCCTTAGAATGAGTCCTTTCGCCGGGTGGTGGTATGATGTGAGACTCAGATTGTCGTCTAAATGAGCACACCAATTTAATTAATACCGAATACCCTAACTAAAGTAGTATAGGGTGACTCGAGTCGTCTTTCAATGATTATAGACGGTGTATGATAATCTTAGGGGTTATTGCAATTGGAAATTTGGATTTTCTTTTGGATTAGACGGGAGATGGGGGTTTGTATTAATCATCATCCAAACAATGGAAAGAATATTAAGCATTAAGAACAAATTGCATTAACAAAGGAGAGAAGTGCATCAAGTAAATAAGTGCATCAACAAAGCAAACAAGTGGAAGCTAAGGACAAACAAACAACATTCAAAACTGTAAGAGAAATTTAAATAAACATTTAACATGCCAAATATCTAATCTATGCTCAGAAATGATAAATAGAATAAATCTAATGATTCTGCCTAAATCCCTAGCCGGAGGTGGATGCGAATTGAAGCTCACCAAAAGATGCGGCAAAGGAAGGAATCCCCAACTTCGATGCACTCCTCGTAGATGAGGCGGCGGGTGAAGAAGGGAATTCCTTTGACTTCTCGATGGATGGAAGATGATCGGATTGAAGAAGGGAATCCGCTTGACTTCCTTCCGGTGGTGGCGATGAAGGGAGAAGATGGTGGCGGTAAAGGTAGGGGTGGCGGCTAGGTTAGGTCCCAAGGGTAGAATGAATCACTCCAAGCAATGTCAAGCTCTTTTCTCATCATCCTAGCCCAAGATGTCCACATGGCTCTCTTAAACTTGACTCGATTTCATGACCCTTTAGGTATCCTACAAAGACACACAGAAAATGTTAGATTCAATTCAAAATTTATAGGAATAATCAATATAGTCCAAAATAAATTTTTACTCATAAAATATGTTAATACTCAATAGTTACACAACGAGAGGATCAAAATATCAAGTATTAGAGTCAAAATAAATTATAAAAATGTATATTGTCAATTCCCCATACTTATTCTTGTACGTCTCGAGCAAGCAAAGAAAATAAATTTCTCCCTAAGTAACTCATATTAATGCTTTAAAGAAAGTAAAAGGTAGTTACTTAAGTCTATCAAGTTTTCATAGATCAAGACAAAAAGAGATCCAATTCATACACAAGTCAACAAGCATGGTGATTTTAAGCACATAATTAAACTAAACTTGATGTAATCCTCACAAGGTCTATAATATGGTGGTGCTCTCACTCTCAATAGCATGTATGTAAATGGAGTTCCCACTCAATGCAATTCATGATGTTTCACTATCATATGTTTACTTGTCTCCTAATCTCCACCACTATAAATACAAGTATCCATGATTCCAAAGGTTTATCATCTCCATGAAGAACAACTCATATATGTAAATCACAATGAAACACAAGAAAGAAAGACATATAAAGAGATGGTATGAATGTGGAAAAAGAAGACATAAAATAATGAACTGTAATGATGTTAAACATGCTCATTAATAGTGCTTACAAGAATTTCACTTCCTTCTTCCTAAAAGAAAAATAACTCTCATCCTCCTTCCTTGGATGCGCATCCAACTACTAATCATCATCATCACACTCCACTTCTAGAAAAAATTACACAACATATCAATAATATATTATTTTTTCAACAAATTTTTTTTTCAATGAATTTTTTTTTCTATTTTTTGGGTTTTTTGGATTTTTTTTTGATTTTTTCAACCAATCTAAAGAAAATAAAAATCTATTTACAAATCATGATATGATGTGTTATCCATATAAGTCTCTTAATAACACCAATCAAATTTTTCTTGACAAAAATATGGCTTTAAAGACAATAAAACATCGTTCAACCATGGTGATCAAGCACGGCTCACTTATGCTATCGATTATATCTAGTCTTAATTTTTTTTCTCAATCACATCTCCTCTATAAGTGTACATCTCCTCTCCCACATTTAAAATTTGACTGTCTCGGATAATAAATTCAATAAGATAACCCTAAATTATTTCAGTCAAGGTATACTAAAGAAGGTCACATATAGTAAGGAAAAAGAATGCAACTATCAAATAGGTAAAAGAAGAAGACATTTACACAAAAGAGAAAATAGCATGACAAATTCTAGAGTTCCAAAAGTGTAGATAAGATAGTCTTCATCATCATCATCACATAACTTATGATATTGAAGTTTCAAAAAGAAGCAAAGCAAGTTCTAGAGTTTCACAACATGAGTGCATATCACACAATAAGAAAAAAAAATAGCTAAATCTTCACTAGGTATATAAAGTGTTGGTGCAATAGTTGCCCCAAGTGCATTGAGTTTCAATGTTTGGCTAAACTATGTTTGAAGTTAGGCAATTCTTGTTGATCTAACATGTGTGATGCAAGTTTGCAGGAAAGTCCAAGCGTAGTCTTGGCAAAGAAAAGTCCAAGTGGGTAGTCTTGGCAAAGAAAAGTCTAAGTGGGAAGTCTTGGCAAAGAAAAGTCCAAGTGGGTAGTCTTGGCAAAGAAAAGTCCAAGTGGGAAGTCTTGGCAAAGAAAAGTCCAAGTGGGTAGTCTTGGCAAGCAAAAGTCCAAGTGGGTAGTCTTGGCAAGCAAAAGTCCAAGTGGGTAGTCTTGGCAAGCAAAAGTCCAAGTTGGTAGTCTTGGCAAAGAGAAGTCCAAGGGTGGTCTTGGCAAGGACTTGACATGACGAAGCTGATGGAAGCATCTCAGGCTAGTGCAGGGAGGCATGAGGCTATGGGAGGTGTTTGAAGGCCGAGGTCTAGGTCAAGAGAAGCTGAAATGAGATTTTTCAGCTTCACCAGTCGACTGGCCCTGCCAGCAGTCGACTGCTCATAAATCAGACACACACAGAAAGATCAGTCGAGCCAGAGGAAGACAGGAGTCGACTGGACAGTCGACTGGGGTTATGGATAGTCGACTGTTGCCAGTCGACTGGTCTTGAACAGTCGACTGTGATTTGAACGTTGCAGAAAATTGGCAAGCATTTAATGGCAAGAATTGCCTAACTTCAAACATAGTTTAGCCTAACTTTTTCAATTGCTTTAAAAGTCCTCCTATTCATCGTGTCTTGCAACTCAATCACTCTATGGGGAAAATATGAATAGTATAGAAAGGACCTTTCCACCTAGATCTCAATATACCTGAAAACCATTGGAGTCTAGAGTTATATAATAAAACTTTGTCACGTACTTGAAATTTCTTCCGCAGTGTATGCTTAACATGATTTGCTTTGGTCTTCTCTTTATAATTCCATGAGTTATCATAGGCTTCAAGTCTTAGTTCCTCCAATTCTTGTATCTTTAATTTCCTCTCAATTCCAACTAGATCCATGTCCAGATTACAACACTTGACTATCCAGAAGTCTTTGATCCACAACATGTGATGCTTGAGTGGTTGACTTAATGGGTTCTTGTTCTCTTCCAAGAAGATTTTATGCATACAAAAGGAGGTGTTGAGGTCAGGAATATCTGTAATGGTTCATTTTATGCTTTTCTAATACTGCCTCAGAAGATTCAACAATTTTTCCTCTTGATCTGCCTCCAGGTTCTCGACAATGAAGACTAGCTCTTTCCCTAAGTAGACATACTTCAAATTATCTGGTGGGGGTTTTAATTCAAGCTTTGAAGGTTGAACAAGGGATGTAAGTAATTTTTCAGGATCGACTTCCAATATAGAGATTCCTACACTAGTATCAACATCGTCAGTGACACAAGAAGAATCATCATTTGTTACCTCAGAGTTGGTATCTATCTCAATTAAGGAGGTATCTGTATCACATTCTATCTCATAAAGCTTAGGAACTCCTGCTCTCTGGGGAATGACATTGGCATTGATGGATTTGATTCTGTTTGTGGTTGATGCTTCATGTCTTGATCAGATACTGAGATAGGTGTCTGAAGTGTAGAAGGTGACTGAACCCTATGGGATTCAGAAATGACTGAGATGGTGGCGATGGTGGCTGATTGAACCCTTAAGACTGAAGCTGATTGATAATAGTAGTCATGTGACTCATTTATCTTTCCAAGTTTTCAAAGGCAGTGATAGTCCTCTGTTAATTTTGTTGAAGAAATTGTTGCATCATATCCTTCAGCTCTTGTGTGGAAGGATCTGAGTAACTTGGCCCACGAATATGATAGGAATGTTGGACCTGTAGAGGCTCATACTGAAATGGTTGTTGTGCAAAGTTGTGTTGCTGCTCAAAATTGTTTTCATATCTCAGAGCTAAGTAATTCCTCCATCCAGAATTACAAGTAGATGACATAGGGTGGTTTTGATATTGAGAGCTACTCTGATACATATTTGTTGTTGTCACTTGATCTGGGAAAGGAAATCCTTCATATGGTTGTAGTGAGGGGTAGATATCAGTTGAATGCATTGCACTAGCACATATTTCACAAAATTGCATCGGTTGAGCTGCTAAGCCATGAAAATTCTAGGATTGCCAACTCTCTGATCTAAGCTCTAAATCCACTTCAGGTTCAAGATATTGGATGTAAGAAGATTGATAAGCAAAATCTAGTACCCCGAGAGTGTTGTTGAAATTGTAATTGTTGTAGAATGCATGTTGTTGATTACTGAATTCTTTTAGATTCTTTGTAAAGTGTGGAATGTTCTGATAAGCTCTGGGTTGTCTTCGAGTAATGGCTCCTCAAATGTTCATGTCATGTACTGTAGTCTCACCTAAAAGCAAGCACACAAACAAGACAACTAGGTGTAGAAATAGTACATGTCAAGCTCAAGTGTAATAGGGAATTGAAGCACCAAATGATTTTTTTTAATTTTTGTGACCACTACAGCAATAAAAGTAAATGAAAATGAAACTGAAAAATAAAAAGAAAATTTTTGTAAAAATGAAAAGGTGGTCTAAATGAAGGAATTTGGGCAAAAATGGGCTTATTTCACGGTCGAACCGTGAAGTATTGTTCCCTAGGACGTTTTCTGTTAAACTACCAAATTTGAGGTCAATCAGAGTCAAAATGAACAAATCAGCACAAACTAGCACCAATTGGATAGTTTTACCCCTAGCAAGTAAAATTCAAAGCAAGAACAAGAACAAGCTACCTAAACACCTCTATCAATCCTCGGCAACGGCGTCAAAAATTGATGTGAGGCTCAGATTGTCGTCTAAATGAGCACACCAACTTAATTAATACCGAATCCCTTAATTAAAGTAGTATAGGGCAACTCGAGTAGTCTCCCAATGATTATAGACGGTATGCGGTAATTCTAGTGGTTATTACAATTGGAGATTTGGATTTTTTTTTTTGATTGGACGGGGGGGGGGGGGGGGGGGGGGGGGGGTTGTTTTTTGAGTTCTAAATCTAATTAATGTAAAGAACACTAAGCATTGTAAACAAAATTGTTAAACTGAAAGTATCAAGAACAAAGTGCATCAACAAAGTAAAGTAAAGAAGTGCATCAACAACAAACAAGAGAAAGTTAAGGAAAATTAACATTCAAAACTATAAGAGGAATTTAAACAAATACTTGACATGCAAAATTAAATCTATGCTCAGAAATGGAAAGTAGAGTAAATCTAATGATTCTCTCTATGTCTAGCTGAAGGTGGATGCGAAGTGAAATTCCACGAATGGTGCGACAAAGGAAGCAATCTCTCACTTCAATGCAATCCGTAGATAATGCGTCGGATGGAAGGTGGCCGGAATGAAGAAAGGAAATCTCCTTGCCTTCTTTCCGGTGGCGATGGATGATGCGGATGAAGATGATGGCGGTGAAGAGATGAAGGTAGGTGGCAGTTAGGGCTGCTCCAAAGGGAAGAATGTCATAATAAATCTAACTTGCTTCTTTCTCTAGCTTCCTTAGCGGGTTGTGATCATAGTGGATCCTTTGTGAGCCCATACCCGAATCCGAAATAGAATGAGATGGGATGAATCCGAATTTGGGTTGGACTCTCTTCACTTCACTTGAGCTTGATCCAACTTCATGACTCCTTATGTATCATACAAAATCACATTAGAAACATTATACCTCCAAATTTGTAGGAATAAATAATATAGTCCATAATAAGTTCCTACTGATAAAATGTGTTAAAACTCAATAATTAAACAATGACTGGACAAAAGCATCAAGTATTAGAACCAAAATGAACTCATGAAATGCATGTTATCAATAACTCATAGAACCAAGTGGTGGAAGTTAAATGATGGGAAATAAAGTATATTTAAGGAGAGGATAAAAGTACAAGTATTAATAAAAAATACATGGCGACTCAATTACGATATGAAATAAGAGGATATTAAAGTTGAAAATGATAGCTAAGAGCGTACTCGGTGAGTCAAAAAGACATGCACTACTAAGTAAATAATCTTGGTAGTGGAATGAGAAAGTACAAGAGAAAATGTAGAAAAACAAACACCCTATAAGTTATACACCTGTAAGAACAAAGAAAACTTGAAAAAGTATGCAGTAGATAAGAAAGAAGGTAATAAAGTAGTAAGTGAATTTTGAATGCTTGTATCGACAATTGGATATAAAAGAAGGAAAAGGGGGAGAATAGTTAAAGAGAAAGAGAGAAAGATAATAGATCTTCGCCAAATAAAATGCATTAAATATATAACAAACGAATGCAGTAGGTACTAGTAAATGATGATGAAATAAAAAAGCGATAGAAGAAGTATTTTTATTAATTTTTTAATAATAATTTTGATAACTAACTTAGGTAATTTAAGTAGGTTAGAGAAGTATAAAAATTTAAAGTTTTATCATAAAATGTAAATTTCAAAGTAGAATATTCTTTAAATGAGATGTAAAATGAAAAAGTAGTTAAACCATGAAATTTTGATTGAGATATGAAAGTGTCTTGTGAAGCAAGGTATTGAATGACATATAAAGTAATTCAATTTATATTGAAAATGAAAAAAATCTAATCAGTGAATGATAAGTACTTTAGTCTCCCATATAAAAATAAAGGAGACGTAAAAAATTATATGAATTATAGGGATATTAAGCTAATGAGTTATACCATAAAACTTTTGGAAGGATTTGAAAATTAATTTGGATTCATACATGGAAGGTCAATAGTAAAAGCTATATATTTTCTCGAGCAACTAATTGAAAAGTATCGAAAACAGAAGAAAAACTTTCACATGTTATTCGTTGACCTAGAAAAAGTTTATGATAGAGTTCCGAGGAAAATTATGTGAAAATTATAGAAAAACAAGGTGTTAGCATAACGTATATTGAAATAATTAAGAATATGTATAAGAATGTAATGACGAATAAAGACTTCAAGTGGATTAACCAAAGTATTTTCTATAAAGATAGAATTATATCAAGAATTAGCTCTAAGTCCATATCTTTTTATATTAATCATAAATGAATTCATTAAACACATCCAAGACACGTTACAATAGTGCATGTTATTTGCAGATGATATTGTTTTGGTAGATGAAACACATAAATAAGTAAATACTAAATTTGAATCTTAGTAGGAAACATTAGAAGTGAAAGGTTTTAGGCATAGTAGAGTAATGACATTATATGAAATTTAAGTTTAGCAATATTAGATTTAATAAAACAATTGTTAAAATAGGAGATGACGAGTTATTTGTAACTGAGAGTTTTAAGTATTTATGATCATTTTTACAACAGGATGGAGAGGTTGAGAGATGTCTTATATACAATATAAGTAGGATGGTTAAAATAGAGGAGACCATCATGTATTGTTTATGATCGTAAAGTATTTTTAAAACTTAAAAGGAAGTTTTATAAAACGGTGGTTAGGCTTGCTATATTATATAGAGCTAAATTTTTAGTTTTAACTTGAGCACATCAAAAGAAGATGAGTGTCATAGAGATAAGAATGTTAAAGTAGATGTGCGACTATACGAGGATGGATAGAATAAGAAATAGGAATATTAGAAAGAAAGTTATGTCATGGATTAAAATTTTGATCCATGTTGGAGTTTCGATTACGGATCAGAATGATACGGTTTTAGTACTATATCGTATCGTATCGATATAATTCTAGTATATTTTTATTTTAAATATAAGTGTATATTAATTTTATTAATATTTGATAATTAAATATGCTTATTATTGATGTTATATTTTGAGGTGTTGAGTTTATATTTTAATATTTTCTCATAAGATAATATCTATTAAATTTTTGTAAAAAGTATTTAAAATAATAAGTAATTCTCAAAATTCTAAACTAAATTTAAAATTATAAAATTATTTGAAAGAGTTAAAGATAATTATAAAATTGTTTGAAGGTCTTAAATTATTTTTTGAATGTATTTATAAATTTTTAATTTTTAAAAATTTATTTGAAATATTTAAGAATTATATTTTAGAAAACTTTTAGATTATTTTAAATTCACATTCAATTTTTAATATATATTAAAAAATTTAAATTATTTTATAAATTATGTTTATAAATATTATATATAATTCTTAATATTTTATAATCATTATTGATAATATACTATGTTTATAACTATTATATATAATTAATAGTTTATTTATAATAAAAAAATCTATTTGAAAAAATTAAAAAAAATAACCTTAAAAAGAAGAAATCTCGGCTGCAGCTGCAAATGTCATGACCCTGTAGAGGCCGCAGCGGGGTTGCAGCACCCTTGAGCCTCTTGGAGGGTCGCGACATCCTCCATAACCTCATGAGGTCATGACGGGCTCATGGTCCAGGTGTCGGTATGGTACCATTGTCGGTCTTATGTTAGAACGGTAAATACTGTCCATTTCAGACATCACAAGTTGACATTTCAAACTTCTGGAGAACTCATTTAATATGGTATAGATTTGTACTTAGACGACTAATAAATGCTACAGTTAGACGATATAAAATTATGATAAATATGCACATTAAACGAGAAAGAGGAAGAGAAAGACCAAAAAGACTTGTTAGCAATGATAAGATAGAATAAAATTTATTTAAATATTGATAATGATATAGTAGAAGATATAGTCCAATAACATAGAAGGATCCATATAGCCGCCGTTACCTAGTTAGATAAAGCTTAGTTGTTGTTATTATTGTTATAGATGAGAATATAGTAGAGGATCGAATCCAATGATGTAGGAGGATTCATATAGCCGACCTCATTTAGCAAGATAAACACTTTAATTATTGTTGCTGTTTTGGATAAAATATAAAAAAAATTTATGTGCTAACTACAAAAGATAAAAATTTAAGATTTTATGATGTTTCCAGATTTTTTTTGTTCGTGATGTAACACTAGCTTGGTTCAAAGTAAGCCCTAAAAGGTAAAGATCCTTTAAGAGCTTTTAAATTCTGAAAAAATATGTTCACTAGGATAAGCACACATGGTTTCTATGATTTGCAACTTATCCTCAAATTGGAACTCTAACATTGATCACATCACTAAGTAAATACAAATATGATGTGAACTTGGTCTAACCTTATATTCAGTAATTAAATAAATAATTATCAGCAAATTTGATCTTTTAATTATTTTTAAGATGTGAGCTATTGTTTATTTAATTCTTTAAATGGCAAGAACAATTACTTGTTTGCCATGTCTTGCTAGGATCAAGTAGCATCATCAGAGAATTGCTCCTTATTGAGCTACTCTTGAAGTCCCCATTCCTTTTTTCAGAACTCCTAATGAGACCCAAAAGATTAGTTGCTAAAACCAAATTGATTAAGAAAATTGAATGCTTTTATAGAATCCACATTGTTGTTTAACCTATATGAAACATATAGGAAATACTTAGGGGGCGTTTGGTTTGAAATTTTTTTTCTATTTTTTGTTTTCTATTTTTTATTTCTGTTTTTTTGTTTTCTGATCTAGTTTTTTGAAAACAGAAAATGCGTTTAGTATGATATATTATTTTTTATTTTCTAAAAAAATAAAAAATACTTTTGGTTTGTTAATATGAAAAATTATAAATAAAATAGTTTTTTAAATAAAAAGACCATCTTATTCATGGAAAAGGTTCCTTTATTCCGGACCCAGCAAAATCAGGGCCGTCTGGGAACCTATATAGGAGAATGCGATGGAACCTTGATACTGACTAAATCGCGAGAAGGGATGAGTGGCGTCGACAGACCTGAGGAGGAAGGATAGGGTTGTGGCGTCGTGCGTGGAGAAAAAGACCCACGAGGAGGGTTACGACATTGGCTTGCTTGTGTGAGGAAGGGAAAATCGAAAAGGATCGCGTGTAGGGGAGGTTGCGGCGTCGGGAGAAAAGGAGTTGTGCGATGAGGTTGCGGCGTCGGAGGAGAAAAGGAGTTGTATGATGAGGTTATGGCGTCGGAGGAGAAAAGGAGTTGTGTGATGAGTTGCGGCGTCAGGGAGAAATTTGGAGTTGTGTGATCAGAGTTAGGGTGTGCGGCGTTACTGTAACCACATTTTCGTATTTTCTATTTGCTAGTTGCAGTTTCCATTCTCCACAGAAAATAATATTTTGTCATTTTCTATTTTCTTAGAAAATGGTTTCTCATTTTCTAAAGAATGAGATTGGAAAACACAAAGCAAATAACAATTTCTAAAATATAAGAAAATGAAAACGAAAAAAGACCAAACCAAACATTACCTTAGTGACTAAAGACTTTTGGAACACACTGGAAGACTACCTTCAAGACAATGAAGGGGTTGCAAGGATAAGGGGAGTATGCTAAAGCCTTACAACCTCCCACAAATTGGATCATTCTTGTAAACGTTTAAATCTTGAAAGGGGGTTTTGATACCATGCCAAATTTGTCAATAGGAATTATTCTATTGTATATATTGTAAAGAAATAATTATAAGTAAATAGAGGAATGTAGAAGCACTAAACCTATATAATAATGTAAGACTAAATCCTAAATCCACTACAATAATCTAACCTCTTAATAAAACTGTCCCAAACTCAAGCTAGTCCCACACCTATCATGGGTATTTGTTTTTTTTTTTTTTTGCAAACTTTTCCAAACTCATTTAATGGATATTTATAGTGGATTGGGTTGACTGACAGGCACCCACTACTATTTGTCTTGTTGCTACTCAACTCTAGGGATGTTTATAATTATGAAATCAATTGTAGAGGACACTCTTTAGTTGGATTACCAAGACTTATTTGGATTCAGAAGCAATTCTTGAGATGCTTACTAGTACTTAGTAGTGAAAAAAGTTAAACGGAAAATATTTGATTCGTCTTAGTTGAGTTTGATAAATTGGTCTAATATAGTATTGTTTGCTTTAACTTGATGTTTTTGGATTTCATGGTATTATGCACTAATTTTTGTAAAGACATTGGTATAGACAAGAATGTGACAACCCTTAATTTTCTTATTTCACAAAATATAAGCCTCAATATATGTATCATTTCATCCCATTGCCACTGAATCACTTTTCTCACAATAGGCATATTATTGGCATGAACTTCCAAGGTGACAATGGTGGAATCTTGTGATTGTAGTTTAAGCTCCTTTACCCTTGCCCACAATGGCCTCTTATATTGTTGATTCTGAGATCACTCATCATGGGCACATCAACATTATTGTTAGAAATACCCAATAGAGCACCCATGGAGTGACAATTAAGAGATGTGAGAGCAGGTGAGTGCTTAAATACAATGTTTGAGCATATAGTTTGTGTTCATCCTTGCTCTGGACTTTGGATCTCATGTTTGATTGGTAGAACTTAACTAGCTACTCGTCATCTTTTTGGTTCTTCTAGTCACAACAAATGACTTTTGGAATGTAAAGAAATCGCTTGGCCTCCATCATGTAACTTTCTATAAGATTCGTCTTTTTTTTTTCTTGATGCTAGATGTCACAACTTCTCCAATCAAACAACAATTGCTTCTCATTCTCCTTGTATGTGTTTATTCTGTTTATTCTGTGCATCTTTGTTGTTCGTTGAGGCCCTATGCATGTTTCAGTGTATCATCATTATTGGTTGTGCCTCTGCACATATTCCATTGCTTGTATAATTGTGGTCAGTTGAGCGCCTATGCATGCATTATTCTACATATCATCATCACTACTTGTCTACGTAGTGTCATCTGCATGTGCCATTTTGCAAATCTCAAACTAGTTCAATCAGAACTTTCTCCTCATGCATCATTTTGTTGAGACCTCAAGTTAGATTAGTACTCTTCACGTGCACATTCAACAGACCTTGAGTCAGATCAATTCTCTCTGCATCCATTATTATGTGGAGACCTCAAGTCAGATTAGTTCTCTCTTTGCATGCATCATTCGACAAAGGCCTTAGGTCTAATTAGTCCTTTTTCCACGTGTGTCCTTCCATGAACACTAAGACAAATTAGTCCTCTCTTTACATGCATCATTCCATACACTTCTCAAGCTAGATCATTTTTGTCTCTACATGTGTTATTCCGTGGACATACTAATTGAATATATTTATAAGAAGCTGATCTCTACAATATATTTGAACCAATTTGATGGGGAGTGATAGGGTGTTGTGTTGATACATACAAGTCTATTTGCAATATTTTATATTCATTAATAATATATAAAGGTAGAGAAAGTCACCTAGTGCTATTGTGGAGGAAACCTAATTATTTTTTGTCAACAACCATGTTTCAATGGACTACCTAACATTATTTCCATCTAGACACTGAGATTAGACTATGATCTTTATTCCTCTCATTTTATGAAAAGCTTGGGAAAGTCTTTAGTGGGCATTCAATGATATTCTACATGTGTAGATCACATTAAACAAGTGGATTATTGGGCCATTGGGTTCGATTTTGCTAGTCACAAGAGACGACCAATTAGTAATTCTTAGGTTGAGGATCTTGCAAATATGACCATCCTCTACCTTCAATGTTTGGACTATTCTTGTTGTTGTGTATTCCTAGATTGATCATTGACCCAAAAGTTTGTTTCTAGCTTTAGATTTATGTGTGGCAAAGGTTGATGAATGATTACATCAGTGTGGGACTTTGTGGGTGTGCTTGGAAGCAGTACATTGCACAAGGCTTGGGTTGGGAAGCTATGAGAGTGGTAAATAGTTGAGTTGTCTAAGAATAGAAGAACCTTAAAGATGCCAAAGAAGGGTGTATTGTAGTAATCAATAGCCTTGGATATGAACCTTATTGAATTGAGATGAACACAACTGGTGAAAGCCTTGATAGAATTAGAAATGAGATAAAATTAACATAATGTTCTATCTCAACAATAAAGGAGTTGCAAGCAATTGGAGATGACTGAAGTTGTAACACTACTTTTGCAATTCGGCATGATAGAGGGAAAGATGATTAGTTCTCCTATTTCAACAGGGAATAGTAAACCTTCAATTAGGCTCCCATTCTGATGGTGACACTAGTAGATGAGATGTGTTTACTAGTTCAATAGAGGAAACATATTAGGACTGACTAAATGCTTATTTGTCTAAGTCCTAGGATGTGGTGAAAGCAATGGACACTCGAGAAAACAAGAGATAGAGGAGGTGATATCTATTGAAAGTATTGAACTCAGGGCACTACCGTTCATTAAAGTTCAAATAATGGAGCTACCACAGATGGAAGCTTGAGCAAGTTGACAACTCAAATGCACAATATTTGACCCAAAAGTGAGCTTTGAATCATGTGTCTTCATTAGATTTACAATCATCCAAGTGGAAATAAAAAATAGGCAGTAACTATTAGGCTGCGTTTGGAAATGAGGGACACGAGAGACGGTGACAGAAATACAAAAATAACAGAAGACAGTAGAGACAGTGACAGAATATAAATTGTATCTGTCTCATGTTTGGTAATACAAAATACAAGAACAAAATCTCTCACTTAAAAGACTAAATTACCCTTCCTAACCCTATACCTAAAACAAAACTTTACCATCGTCTATTCGTCATCTTCCGCGTCCCTTCTCTCCTTTGTCTATTCGTCCTCCGCACCGCCTTCTTCCCTCCGCACCGCCTCGCCTTCAAGCTTCGATCGCCTCCTTCGCACCGCCCCCACCCCGCTTTCGATAGTGTCCTCCGCACCACCTTCAAGCTTCGATCGCGTCCTCTGCACCGCCTTCAAGCTTCAACGATCGCACATCTGCAGTCTACACCGCCGTGAGCGAGGCGGCAAAAGCGACGGCGACGCGGCCGGCGGCTCCGCTCCGGTGGCCCTCCGCATCATGCACCGCAGCCTCACATTTGCCCCATCTTCCCCTGCCGAGTGCTATTGCCGCAGTCGGTTTTCAGTTTGGTGATTTTTAGGTATCTTAGATTTTTTCTTTCTTTCTGCTTGGTCATTGCTAATCATCCTCAGTGCATCCTCATTGCTAATCATCCTTAGTGCATCTTTATTCCATTCTACATCAATAGAAAGTATCTTAGATTTTTAGGTATCTTAGATTTTTAGGCATCTTAATTTTTAGTTTCTTGCTTGCTTTTGCTGCACTTGTTTCTCGGCGATATTGCCTTTATTAGCATATATATTGGTTGGTGATGTATTGATCCTTACTGCTCAAGTTTTTGAGGCAAATGATTAGCTAAACAACAGTAATATGGAACACAAGGTAAGCTTTATATTGCGCATGTATTATAATTCACCTTCAATTGGTGAGTATCCTGTTTTGAAGCATGATTCTTTGTTGAGATGTGACAACTGACAAGTGGTAATGGTTTTAAACTTTCTGAAGCGGTGGAGCAGTTCATGGCTTCCAGGTATGTCTTAAACTTTCTTCCTTCTCACCGAATATTTTTGAACTGATCGGTGAGTTGCAGTTGCAGATCGTCATCTTCGTTGGTGTCCAGGAGTTCATGGAGGTGTGGTTGTGGGGAACAGTCGATCCTACTCACATCTAATAGCAACAAAAATCCAGGGAGAAGATTTTGGAGGTGCCATAACTGGAATGTAAGTTGTTTCTTCCATCGCACCAAAGTGGAATCCATTTTTAACTCTTCAACCAAATTGCTTGGTAGCGTTTATGTTTGTGATCGTTGCAGACCCCGAATAGCTATAATTTCTTTAAGTGGGCCGACGCGCAAGAAAAATCAGACACTATTACATCTGATATATCTCATTCAGCCATTGCAACAGATGTGTTACACGAAGAATCGAGACGAAAGATCATGAAACTAAAGAAAAAGCTAGACGCTGAGAGGAGGAAATCAAATGTTCTTCTGCTGGCTACTGTGGTTTCCTGGGCAGTGACTGTTTTAACTCTTCTGTATTGTATTAGTGGTAGGGGTTAATATTCTGTCGATAGGCAAGCTTTTGATATATGTATTAGTAGTAGGGGTTAAATGTGGTTAGACAACTGATGCTGATGTAAAATGATATTATCTGTGTTCTGCTTTGTATATAGTTTAATGGCTGGATAAGATATATGAAGTTAGTTGAAATGATATGATAAGCCCAGTGGTTCCTCAGCTTTTTTGTAATCTTGATATTTATAAAATGTTCTTCATGACAAATAACCCCAGTGGTTCCTCAGCTTTTTTGTGTTCTAAGACTGCTCTCAACCAACAGTTTCATGTTGATTATGTAACTTAATTTTCAGCTAAAAGAAACAGGCTTTAGGATCTTTTGCATGATGCTTCAACTGCAGTTGGTCATTCAACAACAAAATGCAATTTAGAGAAAGACCACATGAATGGTCACCACACTTTAGACATGTTTAACCGGAACGGCTCCATCTCCATCCCAAGTAGTTTTCCACAGAAGTGCTTGCAGTACTGCTAACTGATTTTGTGCCATCCTCAACATCAAGCAACGCAAGAGTAAGATGGGATCGAATGTCGGATTCTAGGTTGAATATTTCATTGTCTCCCTGGAGCAATTTGAGAACCTGGAATATACTGCTAACTCATTTTGTGCTAACTGACTTCGGCACTTGCAGATTCAACAACTTCATTGTAGTAGGAGCAATTTGAGAACCTGGAATGAAGTTTGCAACAAAAGCTAAGTTGCAATATACTTCATGGAGCATGATACCTCTGTGAGTTCTACTAAGAAAATCCATTCCTTTACAAGTGCTAGTAACCTTAACATTACACCAACAATATATATATATCTATCTATAAATAACATCTTACAAGTGCTGTTTGCGGTCGTGCACTAGGATGCCTCCTTACACAAAGGGCTTCCTCAAAAGTTATCAGATTATTTTATAAAACATCCAGCTGATTGCCTGTTTTGACTTGGATACATTACAAATAGCAACAACAATCAAACCTTACCCACAAGACAAGACTCTCTTGGCCTTCCGGACAACCTGCACTGATGGGCTTCCTCCCTGTAAGGAGCTCGAGAAGCACAACTCCATATGCATAGACATCAAGATTCCTCACAGTAGTAAACTCCAAAGACTACAGAAAACAAAAGTGAAATAAAAAGAGCAGAGAGCAAGACTGCAAGATTCCATAAGCAAAAACTAGACAACAGATGATAGTCTCCAACAGAGAACTAGACAAGTGTTATGTTTTACAAGATTACAAAAGCACTACTTTCAAGATTACAAAAGCAGAGAACTATCGTTGTTATGTTTTACAAGATTCTACACCTTTACCATTGTTCACCAACACGTTTACAAAAGCAGAGAACTACAAAAGCAGAGCACTAGTTTTCTTGCTTCCATGATGTTGCCAAAGCATCGAATGCCAACAAGCCCTTCATACAAACCTTCACCGGATGTAGCACAAGTGCTTTGTATGTACCTGGCAAGCCAAATTGTGTGTTCCCTGTTGCAAAAGGGCATTAAAATTCATTAGTAATGTAGGCTAACTATGGATTATAGCATATATGCCAAAAACCAATTGCTAAGCAAAATGTTAGTTACATCCACAGTAGATAAAAAAACTGAAACAGATAGCACAAGTATATCTTACCAGTGACGTTGACAGAGAGAATGACTAACTATGGATTATAGCTCTAGCAAATGCACGTCTTTGGTTCTCAGTTAAACTCCAAAAGGTTATCTGCAATTGAGGATTTTGCGAGAACTTAAGCCCCACTAGAACTACCTCATCATCGTTGAAGCCAAGATTTTGCAGGGTTTCACCAAGCTTCACCTCCTCATTAATCCCTGCCATAGCTTTGGCAAGAACTTCGACATGCTTTCCCTGTTGCTCCACAGCAAACCTCACCGTTTGAGCCAACTCTTGGAATATCTCAAATTCTTTATCCTTTTTTTTTGTTGAAGTAATTTTCCGTTGCATTCCTTCACTTGATGAAGCCATTGATGCATTAGTTTGAAGTGGAGAGTTACTTTGAAGTGGAGAGTTACTTTGAAGTGGAGGGTCACTTTCAAACATATCAAAATCATTGACAACATCATTGAAGTGCAGAGTTATTTCTTCATTCTCTGTATCTAGCTGCTCAGCTGCATCATTTCCACTCATGGCATAACTTCCTGTTGCTCTATCCTTTCCAAATATTGTCTCCAAACGAGTGAAAAGTGGAAATGATTTCCCGGGAGTGTAGAACCTCACTGGATGATGCTGCAAAAAAAAAATGCAAACCATAAGTGAGAAATAAGATGCATGCATGTATATCTTGCAAACATAGTCATAATAGTATATCAAACCTTAATCCAGAGCTCTAGAACTTGTTTGCTATCCACTTCCACAGTTTGTTTCTCATGATTCCATCCAAACCCACTACAAGCAAGCATGTCTGAAGCTGATTGGTATTTCTCTTTCAGCCGTTTTTGTTTGTTCTTACAATGTTTAGCTGTAAACCCAGATCCAGGAAATATTTCATTCATTTTTGTAGCAAGCTTTGGAAAAACACCTGGTTTAAATTGTCCAGCATCAGCTCGGTGCCCTTCTATAACCATCTCCTCCATGAAACCAACAAATGCAAGTGTTTCCTCGTCTGTCCATGTGCGTTTGCTATCCATTTCTTGATATTCTTTGCTCAAATATTTCACAAACGACTTATTGTAAAGAAATATAACAGTAAAGTAAATCCAATAACAAAAAATAAAACAGTTATTGCAAAGTGTGCTAGTTTATTACAATTTTAAATTTCAACTAAATATCAAAATGCAGTACGATTCCTTCTCCACTCTTCGAACATTTCAATTGCTAGGGTCTCCCGCCGTTGAGTCCATTCATTGCTACTTTCTACACTTTCAATCACCTCGACATTGGAAAAATCCTCTCCTACAGGCATATGCTCAGGTTCAATGGTTGTGTTTTCTTCAGGATCACTATCCATATTCATTCGTATAAAATTTTGAAGCAGGCAACATGCAATGATAATCCGATTTTGTGTCTTAATTGGATAAAATGAAGGGCTCCTCAAAATGGTCCATCTCTTCTTAAGCAACCCAAAACAGCGTTCAATTATGTTCCTAGCTGAGGAGTGCTTCTTGTTAAAGTACTCTTGATAATTTTGAGGTGCACGCGAACCTTGAGCCCATTCTTTCACGTGATATCGAGTACCTCTATATGGTGCTAGGAAACCCTGACCATTTGTGTAACCAGCATCAACTAAATAATAACTACCTACAAATCAAAAGAAAATTATTATATACAGTAGTTAATATATATATAATCAGTAATATAATAATATTTGTTTTTTGACAAACCTAGTGGTATTTGGAGGCTATTACGTCGTCCAATAGCGTCTCGTAGTATTCTCGAATCAGATGCTGATCCTTCCCAACCACTAAGCACATAAACAAAGTTCATATCTCGGTTGCATACTCCCAAGACATTTGTAGAAATTCGACCCTTTCTTGTTCGAAATCTTGGTTTATCTGCTTCGGGGACAGAAACATCGATGTACGTGCCATCTAATGCTCCTAGACAACCCTATAATAGAGAACTATCAGGTTTTATAGCAAATGGTAATGACTTAACAAATTATAAATATTTATGTTACCTTAAACCATTTCCACCTCGGATCTACGCAACCCTCTGGAACAGGTTCAGCCTTGGCAAATAAGAGGCTTTGCACACATATGATAGAGTTCAATACCCTGTTAAAATATCTACTAATAGTTTCTCCTGACCTATAGAACCTAACTTGTAAGCTGCGATTCTTTTTATGATGACCTAGTATGATTAAAAATATTATAATTTGCTCAGCAATGCTTACTCGACCTTCTTCAGTTAACCCACCTTTAACTTTAAGCAACTCACACAATATGGCAAATGCATTTACATTCATCCTTAACTCCCAAATGCAATTCCTATCACCCGCTCCAATAATACGCTCAAGTGCATCTCGTCTGAGGGAGACACTATTAATCCTTTGGCTGAGTGTCAAAGAATTATTACGACTGATTCTCTTCTTGGTGTACACAAACATAGTAATTAAAACAATGAGAATCAATGTGTCGATCTGAAATCTCATCATTAAATAAGAACCAACACATTGTTTAATTTGCTTCATACGGTCCATTCCTTCCTATGAAACAACAAAATTCAGATACGAAATATCAGATATATGCCCTTTGACTTCATGAAAAAAGAGTAGGCAAAGATTAGCACACAAACCTAAATCACACATACCAAAATGACAAGAAGAGATATCTTAAAACACCCCAATGCAACTCTAGCACAAATAAATAAGATTGTCACATATCTTTATCCCATCAATCAATTACTAAAAATTCCTTTCATGTAATCTACTTACAAAAAGTGTGTCTACTTTTTTCTTGATATTGGATTGTAATCGTTTGCTAGAAGGTAAGGTATGTAGAAATGATGGAAGTTTGTCCTAGAAGACCAAAGCATGTCATAAGAAAACAATGCCTTGGTGTTTTGCTTGAGTACGAGGTATTTATCCTAAAAGTCTATTGATGCAAAGAAGAGTCTAAATCAGGAGTTGATTCAATAAGGGAGAAATCCAGTCATGGTCTTTTTCCTCGAGTGCTTTGTAGCTTAGTGTGAGAAGTTCTAGGAGGCTTATCCTACTGTATCATTTAAAAATGAGTTAATGGAAATTACCAGTGATAGCATCAGAGACATTATAGACTACATAGTAGAAATAAAATTTCCATACCACAGTATATGCATGGATAATGTTGTGTTTATCTTTTTTATTTATTTTTACTGAGGAGTTTGTGGTAAGTCATTTTAAATACCTTATAATGAAGTTGTTTTTGTTTCTACTAATTATTTTTTTTCTTACAGAAAAATATACTTTTGAGCCAGGGCATGAGCGAGAGTTTCAAGACACCTGGAATGCTGCTGCTGGCAAATTATATAAAGATCTGCTATATAAATACAGAAGAAAGGGCACCAAACCATATTGGATCCCAGATGACGTCTGGGTTACATAACAAGTGATATGGCAAGCAGAAAGATGACAGACAAATACAGCGACAACTCGGTCCAACAGAAACACCGAGCTACTGGTCTAGCACCGGATCCACAAAACATACAGCTGGATCCCGCTCCATTGTGGAGCATACTACTTAGTAAGTTTACAATTTATATATTTTTAATTAATTAGTAATGTCATGATTTTTATTTAATTGTAATTTTGATTTTTCAGAAGCACGACTTACAACGTCCTCCTACTTGTTGGGAGATTTTTACAAAGACACACAAGTCCAAGGATGACACATTTATCGATCCTCGCGTGCAGGCATTAGACGTAAGAAAATAATTTTTAAATTTGTTTCACATTACTGCCATGTAATTATTTTTTCTAATATTAAATTTTATAATAATTTAATTTTAAACAGGCTGAATATACTGCTACAGTTGCACAGGCGTCTGCGCCTGCAGTTGAGGGAGGAGAGAGGCAGGAGCTCTCAACCGACCAGTTGAATGAGATCTACTATGATGTGGTCGGTGGGAGGAAGAAGAGCTCCACCCTCTACGGTCTAGGGTCCCAGGCAAGAGTCGTATATAATCGTGTGATAGCCCCTAGAGGCAGAGGTCGTCCCAGCAGATCATCTTCTGCGATGGAAGCCCTACAAAAGAAAATCAAGAATTAAAAGATCGACTCTTCGTATTAGAGGCGCAGCAAACTAGGCACAATCAGCTTGCGCGGCAGATGGCGTCATCTTCATGGAGGCCTTCGGCCAGACACCACCCATGCCTACTTATCATGCGATGTGAGGTGCGGACCCTGATACGGAGACTCAGGACACTAATGCTCCTGATCAGTAGCTGCCTGCAAGGTATGTTTACATTTCTATTACTTTTATTTTTTTTTTAAGTTATTACTTGGTAAGCATAGTTTTTTCAAATAGGTTATTATAATTAAGTTATTACTAACCTATCTTATTGTCTTTTTGTAAGATCTTCTATTTTGGCTGGGCTCGTTTAGATCATTTTCTGATATATTATTGTATTTTGACATTTGATACAGTATCAGTGTATCCAGAGATTTGTACTTATATTATTGTATTATTGGATTTTATGGTCAGAAGCCACAAGGAAGTTGAGGCCAAGGATGAGATGAATATTAGGATGGTTTAAGGGTTTAACCCAAAGTTTGGGTAAAGATAAAGGTAGAGCTGTAACTGTCACAATTATTGTAAAACCTTAAATGGGTATTGGTCTCAAACTGGGAACAGGAAAGTCTTTGGCCATTAAACTGTGTACTGATTAATGGTTGGGTAGTTATTTTTATTAAGGTAGGAGGTAGAATAGATCTTACTGTAGGTTCATCTATTGTAGAGTTAGTAGCTCCACTATCTAGGAAGGCATGTAAGGTAAATTCATGTTCGTGTATATTAACTAAACATTTGAATCTAATTTCCACTGTTCTTCCAGTATTACAAATACTAAAAGTTTTAATAAAAACTAAATCTGCATCAGGAGATTCTTGTTTCTCTTGGATTATAATACCTTTTCCTTTTTTCTTGGGCTAAAGTTGTTTTTGTTTGTTTATTAGTTCTGCTTCTAACTGATTAAGTCTAGTTTCTAGAACACAGACTTTGGTTTCTAATAGGGTATTTCTAGTGCTTCCTCTAATAGTATGTGTGGTTGGTATTGTAATCTGATAGGTTTGTTGGAGACACAAATTACATATTTATTTTCGCATAATTTACATGTTGCTCTTTTATCAATTGCACGGTAAAAGTTACCTAAATAACAAGGGATGTTCTATACCTGCTTTTAAATTCCATTCTGTTGGGTTGCAAGAGTGAAAACATAATCCACATTGTAAAATACATGGAAAAGATCATGAGTTTAAAAGGATGGAAGATATCTCCATTGGTATGAGGCCTTTTAGGGAGAGCCCAAGAACAAAGCCATGATGGCTTAGGTTCAAAGTGGACAATATCATATCATTGTGGAAATATTTTGATTACATTAGTACTAACAAGTGGTATCAGAGCGAGGCAGCTCTTCACCGGACTAACCACCGAAAGAGCCATGATCCAGATCTAACCATGTGGGTTGAACCTTAAACAAAAGAAGTGGGTGCTCCCGTGTCTAAATCAAGAGGACCAGACACTAGGCAGAAAGTCCTAGTTGTGGCTAGGCAGGGAAGTCCTAGTTGGTTGGGTGGACCGAGGGGCAGGAAGTCCTAGTAGGTCAGGTGGACCGAGAGAGACAAGTCCTGTGGGTCAATGATTCAGAAATCAAATGGAGGCTTTCCGTTTGAGGGGGGTCTGTGGTCCATTGTTTGAGGGGGGGATTGTTGGATTGCAAGGGTACAAACATAGTCCCACATCTAAAACACATGGAAAAGATCATGAGTTTAAAAGGATGAAAGATATCTCCATTGGTATGAGACTTTTTGGGGAGAGCCCAAGAACAAAGTGTAACACCCTCCCTCTCTTCCTCTAAAAGGGAGGTGTTACATTCATTCTTTATCTTACTCTCTTCTTAATCTCACAAAACAACGCATCATAAGAAAACATGTTATTAGGGTACTTGTATGCAACCACATGCTTCTACTTGACATAAGCATTGTAAGAAAAATATACATTAAGAAATACTTGTACATAACACAATGGTTCAACTAGAAATGCATGAACTTGAAAATATATGACTTGCAATACATGATCTTCAAATATGCTTCGTTTGTAAAAACATGAACATGAGATATACTTAAACTTGTAAACATTGCGCTAGTCAAAGAAATAGTTAACTATATATATATATATATATATATATATATATATATATATATATATATATATATATATATATATATATATATATATATATATATATATACTTCAAAATAGTAAACATCCTTGTTTGGGCCCAGCATAGTACCAATTGCACACATCCCTAATAGGATTCGAGGTAGCTAGCCACCGAACCTTTTAGGGAAACTTACTAAGGGCGATCTAGTGGCTCGTGGGCGATCTAATGGCCCGGTACATGCCACTTTTAAAGTAAAATACTTTCTTTACATATGATATTCTGTACTTATACTAACTTTGTCATTTACAAACACTTAATATGCTCTTAGTCCCAAAACTCATATGGGAAGCATTTCAAGACACTTAATCATACTCTTAGTCCCCAAAACTCGAATGGGAAGCATCTTTAAGACTTTATGTTTTACTTCTAAAAAAACATACATGAAATCGGATATAGCCATGATAATGGAAACAATATACATATCAATCAAAGGCTACTTATACTATAGGTGAGAGTACTTACATCCTTTTGCTATATTCACTAAATATACCACTAGGATTTTTGTGAGATGAAGATCTTCTACCCGTTCCTTAGCCTTAGAGTGGTCCTCTCACATATACCAAGCCTTTGTGAGAAAATCCCCTTGAAAACCCCTCTCTAGAACACCAAAACAAAGAGCCCTAATTTTGGTGGAGGAGGAGGAAGAAGGATTCGGTGGAGAAGGAGAAAGGAAGAGGGAGATGAAACAAATTTCCCCTTTCATATTTAGGGAGATGAAACAACTCTTCATCTTCTCATACTTATATTATATAATATATGTATATTTTTTGTATATCTTAGGCAAGAATCATCCTATGGCATAGTGGTATCAAGGCTATCTCACAATTTGAAAGTTCATGGTTTGAATCTTAGCTATAACGAACCATTATATATATATATATAATGGTTCGTTATAGCTAAGATTCAAAACCATAAGGGCTTAGGCCCAAAGTGGACAATATCATATCATTGTGGAGATATTTTGATTCCATCGGTACTAACACATTCATGTTCACAGTCTCTTAATCCTACTTGTTTGTCTAAGAGCGTAATGGGAGGAAATTGGGGAAACATAAGATCCCAATTTTGGTTTACTTGATCTAATTGTTCAGTGATTTGGTCTAAGTCTGTTTGGAGTTGGGTAGCGTAATTAGTTGTTGGAAATTCAGGTATATCATATTAGTTACCCAAAAAAGATTTTATCAGTGTGTAATCATTAAAAGAGGTTACTTCTTCAAAATCTTGAACTGAAATAATTGAGTATATTGAGGATGCAGTTGAAATATCTGAGTGTAGTTCTACTAGATCTAAGTTGGTGCAAGATACGACTTTAGCTTCCTTAGTGTATAAGTTTTTCCTATTAGGGCAGGCTGATGATAAGTGTCCCGAATTAGGAGAAAGATTATTTAGTAAACTACCTAGGGATTTAGGAAAAGAAATACATAAGGCATGGATGGATATGAAAGTACCACCTCAATATGATAACATACGAGTTTGAGTTCAACATATCATCTCCATTTTAAAAGAAAAATGTACATATATACAGATACAGAAACAATTTAAAAAATTAACAATATGGATTTTGTAGCCAGATTTATACACCTCAGCAATATGGCCTAGCAAGATAGCAGTCTTATCGACGAAGACGAAGACGAAGACCTGCCATACAAGTAAAATCAAAAATAAGACTAAAACAAACATATTATTTACGAAAGAGT
The DNA here is from genome assembly GCF_044706935.1 of Curcuma longa. NCBI lineage: Eukaryota > Viridiplantae > Streptophyta > Magnoliopsida > Zingiberales > Zingiberaceae > Curcuma > Curcuma longa. Next base: position 2,348,043 of record NC_133870.1, on the reverse strand, counting down.
AAAAATAAGAAAACCATATTTGAACAAAGAAAACATGTAAGGAGATTTAAACCACAAAAAATATATGCAAATACAATTACTTATTTTGTCTGTAATAAACCAGGACATCTATCATCAGCCTACCCTAATAGGAAAAACTTATACACTGAGGAAGCTAAAATCAGTATCATTCACCAACTTAGATCTAGTAGAAGTACACTCATGAGATGTTTCAACTGCATCCTCAATATACTCAATTATTTCAGTTCAAGATTTCGAAGAAGTAATCTCTTCTAATGATTACACACTGATAAACTCCTACAATATAATTAAATAATTTATTTTGATCAATATTGATCGATAATATATTATAGTAGTTACGAGGTTATAATTGTTATACAATATGTGATGGTAATTATTATAATTATATAATTATAATTTTATAATTTCTATTAGTAGTTATAGTAGTTATAAGATTATAGCTACTATAATTATATAAGTACTTATGATCTCATAATTAATCATTACAGTATCATTGAAAATTATAAAAGCATTTTTGAAATAAAAAAATTGAATTGAGATAAAACTATCTTAATAATAAATAAAAAATATTTTTAAAACTATTTTAATAAAAAAATGCCCTATAAACTTTTGCCCTACGAAATAAACTAATACCACCTAAATACCAATCGATTGATGCGCCCTGCGTAATATATATTGGAATCATCTTCTTTTTTGTTAAAAAAAAAAAGCTTTAAAATTTGCAACAACCATACCAACATTCATGTGCGAAAGGAATTTGAGATCGATTTTTAACATTATCATTATTTACATACGACAAAAGTAGGATAATTGAGTAGATTAAAAAAAGGGGGAAAAACAAAGCTGGTAAAGAAATTTGAGATTCTCACACTATCATACATAAGACAAAAGTAGGTAAATTGAGGAGACAAAAAAGAGGGGGAAAAAACAAAGCTTGTAAAGGAATTCAATTATTGGACGGCTTGAGAAGACAGATAGTTTTTGTTATTGAAAATGATAGTTTTGATTGATCAACTCTAATTATGATTAAAAATCTCATCTTCCTCATGCTACTTCAAGGGCGAAGAAAGTAGGATCTCGGGGCTATGATGGAGTAGCAAGACACCTAGGTAGTTTCTTAAACATTAGTGTAGGATGGATTTTCTCTAATGGGAAATTGATCTAAGAACGCTAGGACTATTGGATTGTCCACCGTGAGTATTTCTCAATTTATCTTGATTGGTAATGAATAATTTTTATAAAATAGGATCAATCATCCTCAGAATTAGTCGGTATCTAGTACCAACTATAAAAAAAAGCGAAGAAAATGTCTAGAGATTTTCATATGCGACGGAGACAAAACTAGTTGCTCAAATCAAAACTAGCTGACCTAGCTAATTATGCAAGAAAACTTTTCCTTCGCCCTAACAAAGAGTGAACCTCAACTTGTCTTGCAAAGGTCCAACACGGCCCAAAAGGCTCATATAATTATCAGTTGATTTTCTATATAAAAATGAATTTTGATGGCCTTAGAATCTCAACTAAAGGAGACACTAAAGCCAATTCTCTATGGAACAATAATTCAATTTCACGCAACTGCAAGACTGGATAATCATTCAATGAGGATTCAATTTTTACATAGGGTATTTTTGAATGCCTGTGATGATCGAACTGTTGATGACGTTGTCCGTTGGACTAGGAGCTATTTGCACTTTTTAAATTTATCTGATGGATGATTCGTAGGATCAAATTATTCACTTTTAAAATTAATTAAATTATAAAAATTAGATAACTAAATTATAAAAAAAAAATTCAATCTGTATATATAATCACTAAATGTTGGGATTGTCACAATGGAAAACAAAATTATATGATGAAAGTCGGGATTATTTGAAAAGTTGACCATTTTAGCGCATCAAATTAAATTGAATCAAAATACTTTTGATAATAGCATAACTTGAATGCCTCATTTTATATTGTCATCTCATGTAAAAAAAAGAGGCAGAGAGGTGGACCAAAAAATAATAAAGTCAAAAATTAAAAGAGCCTTTACAATTATTGTTTTTATTAAAAGGGCATTTTTTTTAAAAAACAAAACAAAATAAAATAGCACCTTAAAAAAATATTCTTATGTGTGACAACGGAATATATATTAGAATGTGTTAAAATAAATTATTTTATAAGTTTAACTTACCGACAATATTATACATATATTATTCATAGAGTACTTTACCAAACATTTAGTAAGGATGCATTAAAATAACCCTCAACACATAGTTAGATTATGATAAGACAGATTTATTAAAGTGGACAAGGGTCAAATCTCGAATAAGCTGAGCAATGCCCTCCCTCGTCGTAACCAACTGCAACTTTCGAATTTACCTCCTTCATAGATGGTTGTGGGACCGATCGTATGAGATAACTAGGGTAGCGGATTTCACCTTTGCTGAAGAAGGATTCATTAAAATAGAAAATAAAACAACTCATTAGAATCTATTATTTGTTAGCAAATATTGATTACATATTGATATGGTGAATCCTTATTGGTCTTACGTGGCAAAGAAGGTCAATAATCAGTCTGACATAGCAAGTCAAGAGGTTAATGGTCAAACCATATTTGACTGGCCCAACTGCAATGACATTAGGCCTGACCTCCATTACTCAGTCCGACTTCAATTTCACTTAGGCCCGACCCAAAGGTTCCTCAGTCCGCTCGGTCACTAGGTTTTACTCCTAGCCGGTCCGACCTCGCCATGTTCCCGACCAGTTCAACCTCGCCACACTCTTAGCCGTCTAGGCCACTCCACCTCGTTCTCGACCATCACTCGGCTGTGTTCCCAACTGTCTCGGTCTCATTCGGCCTCGGCTAATCTGATCTCTTCAGTCACTCGGCCTCAGCCAATCCGATCACTTCAGTCATTTGGCCTCGGCTGACTCGATCTCGATCGCTCTCAACCGGTCGACCTCTTCGGTCCTTTGGTCTATGCAAGCTCGATTGCTCTTGCCTGACTCCAACTCAGCCCTTCTCGGCCATCTTCAGTACTAGAAAACAATCAAGCATGCGAGCTCTGCCAAAGGATTAGGACGGTTAGTAGGTTATCAGACCTGGTGCCCTAGATCCTTCTATGTCTGTGCCCAGGTCCAAACAACAAGAACAATCCACACGGTCGAGCCGTAGGGAGGTTACGAGGTTCACAGATTTAGTTCCCCAGATGCTATACTCTCCGCACACGAGTCAACAATTCTCAGAAAATGTCTTCTCAAATACCACCACAGCCTACTTCCATGTCAGTAGGAATGTTCCTTTCAATGACTAAGATCAAGTGAGATGAATAAAATCAACTAAATTCGAATCATTAATTGAAAATTTAAAATTAAACTTGAAGTTAAAATCATACCTTTAATTAATTCCAATTTTGATTAATTTAAAATCTAAATCCTGATTAATCCAAATTTAAATTTTAAACCTTAATTAATTTAAATTTAAAATTTAAATCTTAATTAATTCAAATTCAAACTCAAATTAAATCGTAAATTCAAAATCTCAAATTTTAGAATTTTAAAATTTTAAATTCAAATTTTTTAATTTTTAAAAAATTTAAATTTTAATTTTTTTTACTTTTTCAAAATTCAAAATTCAAATTATTTTTAGTTTTTTAAAATTCAATTTTCAAAATTTTTTTAAAATTCAAATTTTTTTAGTCTTTCAAATTTTAAATTTCAAATTTTTTAGTTTTTCAAAATTTAAATTTCGAATTATTTTTCATTTTTCAAAATTTAAATTACAAAATTTTTTATATTTTCAAATTTTAAATTTTTTTAGTTTTTTAAAATACAAATTTCAAATTTTTTTAATCTTTCAAAATTCAAATTTTTTAGTTTTTTAAAAAATTCAAATTTCAAACTTATTTTTAGTTTTTCAAAATTCAAATTTCTAAATTTTTTTTGTTTTTCAAAATTTAAATTTCAATTTTTTTTAGTTTTTCAAAATTCTAAAAAATGTTTAGTTTTTAAAAACTTAAATTTTAAAATTTTTTAGTTTTTCAAAATTCAAAATTCAAATTTCTTAGTTTTCAAAAATTAAAATTTTAAAAAAAATTTAGTCTTTCAAAATTCAAAAATCAAAATTTTTAATTTTTCAAAATTTAAATTTCTAAATTTTCTTTGTTTTTCAAAATTCAAATTTTAAAATTTGTTTTAGTTTTTCAAAATTCAAAATTCTAAATTTTTTTGTTTTTCAAAATTTAAATTTTAAAATTTTTCTGTTTTCAATTTTTTTAGTTTTTCAAAATTCAAATTTCAAATTTTTTTTGTTTTTCAAAATTTAAATTTTAAATTTTAAAATTTTTTTAGTTTTTTAAAATAAAATTTTCAAATTTTTTAGTCTTTTAAAATTCAAATTTTTTAGTTTTTAAAAAAATTCAAATTTCAAAATTATTTTTAGTTTTTTAAAATTCAAATTTCAAAAAAAAATTTAGTCTTTCAAAATTTAAATTAAATTTTTTTAGTTTTTCAAAATTCAAATTTCTATTTTTTTTGTTTTTCGAAATTTAAATTTCAAATTTTTTTAGTTTTTTGAAATTCAAATTTCAAGTTTTTTAGTTTTTCAAAATTCTAATTTCAAAATTTTTTTAGTTTTTAAAAATTTAAATTTCAAAAAAATTATTTTTTCAAAATTCAAATTTTAAATTTTTTAGTTTTCAAAAATTAAAATTTCAAAATTTTTTTTAGTCTTTCAAAAATTCAAAATTCAAATTTTTTAGTTTTTCAAAATTCTAAATTCTAAATTTTCTTTGTTTTTCAAAATTCAAATTTTAAAATTTGTTTTAGTTTTTTAAAATTCAAATTTATAATTTTTTATTTTAATTTTTTTTTAGTTTTTCAAAATTAAAATTTTAAATTTTTTTGTTTTTCAAGATTTAAATTTCAAATTTAGTTTAGTTTTCAAAATTCAAAATTCAAATTATTTTTAGTTTTTTAAAATTTAAATTTCAAATTTTTTAGTTTTTAAAAATTAAAATTTCAAAAAAAAATTAACCTTTCAAAATTCAAATGTCAAATTTTTTAGTTTTTCAAAATTCAAATTTCTATTTTTTTTATTTTTTGAAATTCAAATTTCAAAAAAAATTTAGTCTATTAAAATGTAAATTTCAATTTTTTTTTTAATTTTTCAAATTTCAAATTTCAAATTTTTTTTA
>NC_133870.1:2289570-2342791 GCF_044706935.1 Curcuma longa | reverse complement strand
AATTGGCGACGAACTCTAAAATTCGTCGCCAATTGGCGACGAAAACAGTTTCGTCGCCAATTGGCGACGAAAACATTTTCGTCCCAATTGGCGACGAAACCCAATATTCGTCGCCAATTGGCGACGAATTTTTGAGTTCGTCGCCAATTGGCGACGAATGAAAATTCGTCGCCAATTGGCGATGAAAACAGATTCGTCGCCAATTGGCGACGAATCCAGAATTCGTCGCCAATTGGCGACGAACTTGGCGACGAAATTTTGAGTTCGTCGCAAAAAATGGCGACAATTGTGAGGATTTCGTCGTAGATTTTTGGCGACGACTTGATTGCAACTAATTTTATTTCGTTGCAAAATTCGTCGCCAAATTTTTTGGGATGAATTTTTTGTTAAAATTCGTCCCAGATTTCGTCGCAGATTGATTATTTTTTTGTAGTGGTAAATGAATAAGTCCAGATCTGAGCTCAAAATCTCCCTCCAAATCTGGATAAGCAATGCAAGAGTACTGGTATGAGTCATCAGGTGCTGCCAACTCCTTCATAGTCTCATGTTTCTTTGCCATGGTTTTTCTTGAAATTTTCCCTTGCTTCCTCAAAATTCTAAAAGTCCTCTCAATTTCTGAATCAAACTCAAGTAATTCTCCACCTGCAGACCTGGTCATAAACCAATAAAAATCACAGCAAGAAATAGCAAGAATAAGAAGGATAATATGAATAAGCTCAAATCAGACAATCTCTACTAAAGTCCCCAACAACGGCACCAAAATTTGATATGCCCACAAATGATGTCACGAATGAGCTTCAAATTAGAATTTATAATCGAAAACCCTTAACTCACAAACAAATGTAATATAGGGACCACGAGTCATATTTTCCAAGGATTAGTAGAGAATTTAATCAATCAAGCTCAATTATCGTTCTTTTTTGGGGTTTTCTATAAAATGGAGTTTTGGTGTTTTTAACGAAATATAAATTCAGAATAAGGAAATGAATGAAAAATTCAATATGCTAATCTAAAAGTGAAACTATTGAAACAAAGTATCAAAATAAACCTAAAAATGCAATGCACTCAATTCAAAGTAACAATATGAAATTATTAGCATTGATGATGACATTTAAGAAAGGAAGTTATAGATCAAGCCAATGAATATAGACTAGACTATAAAACTCGAAACATCAACAAGGTAATGAATTAACCAATTGAAACATGAAATGCAATTAAAGAAACAAAACAAGTTTAAACAGGATAAAGCATCAAATTGAATTTTAAAGGAACAAATCCACTTTGCAAGACAATTGTGCAATTTAACTAGCCATTTCCACTTAACTAGCAATAAGATTCATACTCAAATCAATCCAACCTATCAAGCATGATTCACGGCTCATTCTGATACTGAACATTGTCTATTGATACTAAACAGCAAGCTGAATTCAGAGATTAAAAACAATGATCGGACAATTGAAACAAGATCTAAACAATTCAATACTAAATGATCAAACCACTTAAGAACACAAAAGGTCAAATATTCAGAAATAGAATATGCAAGATTAACATCACAGAATGAAATCTAAAACAAAGTTTAGAAATGAAATCAGAGTTCGAATCTTCCCTTCCAAATTCAATTCCAATCTTGCTGTCACCCAAGATCTGTTCCACGATCAGAAATCCCAGAGAATCAGCTCCAAATCTCAGCTCAAATGGATCTGAATCAACTCATCCAAACGCGTATCAGAAACCCTCCAACAGACGCCGAACAGAGCTGATCAAGATCTAAAAATCCAGCTAAAGCTTACATGGAATACTAAAGGGACTAATTGGAGGCTTAGCAAGTATTGGGGAAACAATATCAAATAGGGATATACCTTGAAGTGCCCTAAATACTTTTCCAAGAACATCGCAATGAGTTTCCATGGTTGATTCATATTATGTTGGGAAGTATGTAGTTTAGATGAGTTGTTCGCAACTATGAAATTGCATGAAACACGATTTGCAAGAGCATCTGAGATAGAAATCATGTAAGATGAGATGTAGCCTTTAAGGCAAGCAAAAAAGAAAAGAGGAAGAAGAAAAAGGTTCTCATACCACCGAAGTCATCATCAAAATCCTCTTCTTCTTTGAATAGTGATCAAGAAGCCTACATAGTAAGAAAAATAGATAAAGCTTTTAAAAAATTAAACCTTGGTAGGAATGATGTCAAGATGATGCTAAGGAAAAAAAGAGTAAAAGGAAGGTGAAGTGCTTCAATTGCCATGAAGAAGGGCATATAAGATATCGTTGTCCTTTATTGAAGAAAAAGATAGAAAAGAAAAAGAAGTACAAAGTGGAAGGAAAGAAGCCCAAGAGGAGAAATTTAAACACTACTTGGGATATTCTATCATCTTCTTCTTCATCATCATCGAGGAAGGGATGATGTATGGAACCAACTTGGCTCTTATGGCACTCATGGTGGTGTTTCAACCTCATTCAATAAATAAGAAAGCTCAAGTGAAGAAAGTTCTAAAATGTCAAATAGAGAAAGCTCTAATGAAGGGGCAACATATTCATCCGATGACATAGTATGTGAGGTAAAAGCTCTACCTGATAAAGATTACTGAATATAATTTCTAGTTTAACTGGATCCTTAGCTAGGGCTAAAAGGAGAAATATCCATATGTGAAAACTATTAGATATTCTAGAGGATAGACTAGAAAAAGCTCTTCGATGTGATAATGTACAAAAATTAGAAGATAAAAATAAGGGACTAATAAAGGAACAAGTGCATTCTCTTAAGTTAGCTATTGGCTCAAGTACTTTGAACATGATCATTGGAAGGCAATGATCATGGCTTCTTGTCAGGGGTCAAGATTAGGGGTGTAAACGAGTCAAGATGCTTGTGATCTATTCGAGTCTCGGTTCGAAAAAAAGTTCATTTGAGTTCGTTTGATTACGTTAACGAGCTGAGCTCGAGCCTGATTTTGAGCTCAAAAATATTATCGAGCCGAGCTCGAGCTTAACAGTATTTGGTTCGTGAGCTTGTGAACATGTTCATTTAATGGCTCACGAACGTGTTCATTAAAACGCTCGCAAACGTGTGTGTGTGTATATATATATATATTACATGAATTATAAATATTATATATTAATGAGTCAATCTCGAACTAAGCTCGTTTAACTTTTAAATGAGCTATTTTCAGACCGAGCTCAAACTAAACTCGTTTAACTTTAAAATGAGTCATTTTCGAACCGAGCTTAAGCCGTTTACGAACTATTTAATTTCATTACGAGCCGAACTTGAGCTTAAGAATTAAAGCTCAAATCAAACTCGAGCCGAACTCGAGCTTAGAAAAAATGAATCGAGCTCGATCTCGAGCCTCTTACTGTTTGGCTCAATTCGGTTTGATTACACCCTAGTCAAGATAATACCAAACAATTGGTAGGAAGTGTTGGGGATCTTATACGATAAAATAAAATTTTACAGCGGAAAATAGGATCCCTCCAGCGATCCATGCGACAAATCTATACAAGTTAAATCTACAAAATCCTATCTAATAGAATTCACCTTTGATACATGCCCTTCTCTTATCCCGCTTGTCCAAAGGGTTGTCAGATATCTAGCACATTCAAGTGTTCGTGTCTCTATGCGTATCCACATAACACTCTTTCACCTTTTGGAGAAGACTTAGGTTGTGCTAGCAACCTCTATGGGAGAGAAGAGGAAAGCAAGAAGAAGAAAACAACAGTTGTGAATTTATGGAAGAAATATTCTTTTATACTTTTGCCATGAATATCAAAGGTTTTTTAAGCTTTTGGTATTATTTCATCAATGCATGATTAATCCTATTAATCATGCATAATAACTTCCATGCATGTAACTTCCTCTTCTTCATTGCATGATTAATCCACATTAATTATGCATGATGAATCAAAATCCAACTTGGTTTAATTTGAGTCTAACTCAAATTCAACTCATGCATGATAACTTTCATGCATGTAACTTCCTCTTCTTCATTGCATGATTAATCCACATTAATCATGCATGATGAATCAAAATCTAACTTGGTTTAATTTGAGTCTAACTCAAATTTAATCAACTTGAGTCTAACTCAAGTCTAGGTCATCCAATGAGCTTAGTTGTTCCTTTAGTCAAACTAAAATAAATTCATCTCCAAATAGAGTGTTATTTGTGTGTGAACTAATTGGTTCTTGTAACGTTGGCAATGTCTCTAAAATCCATTTTAGAAACATAAGCAATGAGTGGTATCTAGCAATGCATCATTGCTACCCAAGTGACAAAAATGTCGAGATCCGACATAACCTCCGTGACTATGATAATATATGATCATGTCATTCTATTCTCGATATCTAGATTGATCAATGAGACATAAACTGTATCATCCTCTTATCAATCTTTATGTTTCTTAATCCCAAAGTAGACTCACTCAAGCAAATGAACTCAATATCTCATATTTACTCATTTGAGCATGACTATGCATTTCGTGGTCCTACTCTATCCTGTTATATGGGAGGGATAGATCTCATCTGCATCACTCACATCCATTTGCATAATTTGTTACATATCCAGTGATTGCCTTCTGTTACAGGTGACGTTTGACGATACCAAAGTACATAACTCCTTATGTAGGGAACCATAGTGACTTCAAGTCTAAGGACTATTCATACCAATAGTCACATGAGAAAGTTTATGACACTCATATAACAATCCATAAAACTTTCTTATGGCGGATTAATTCAGTATGCATTCTCTAATGTATACCCATTATCAACTCGATATCTCAGATCCATGACTTGTGAAATCAAGTCATCCAGTTGACCTACATGCTAGTCTCAACGCATTAATATCGTCCTTGAATATCAATGCTTGATTAGGAATGATTAAAAGTAGTGTTCTCTACAACATCTCACTATCGATTCAAATAATCGATATGATGTAGATTAGAACTAGCTACCCAAGGACGTTATTATACTTAGTTATTTGGCACAAACATAAAGTAAGTATAATAACCAAAAATCATGTCTTTATTAATAATAGAATATGATACAAAAGTCCCTAGTCAATCATCACATAATTGGCTCTAGGGCTTTTTCTAACAGGAAGTGAGTACCAAAATAATATTTGGTTAACCCAGTTGGACCCAACTTTTATTGGGTACTAAAGTCTCTCCTTGCTCATTAGAGCATTTGTGTTTGGAGTCAACCATGAGGGAATCAAACTCATAGTCTATTCAAAATGATTGTTGAACACTTGGGGTTTATGGTACTTATTGGGTAGAATTGCACGAATGCGTAGGTATACCTTAAAATTTTAAATCTCACACAAAATCATAGGATGAACATGATTTTTATATTGAACAACTTAGAAAAAAGTGATATGTATAGGTTGATACAATCATTCACTAATGCTTATGACATTTTGATGACTCATGGAAGAATTCATATTAATCATTGACCAACTATAAATAAAGCGAATGATTCAAGTAATAAACATTTTGCCCATATATCATAGTTAGAGATTTCATATTTTGAGAATAATTTAATATTTTGAAAACTTAAGTTTATTATTTTCAAACTTAAAAAATTAAAACAAAAGTTTCAAAGTTCGCACATAATTATTTTTTGTGCATTTTGAGTTTTTAGTCAACATTGAAAAATATCAAGGTTTTTCATGTAAAACTATTTGTCCTCGATAACTTAAAACAATTGTATTTGCAAAATTTCATGATTTTTCAATGTGTCATAAATTTTTAATGTTTTTGAAATTGAAACTAGAATCTAGTTTCAAACACCAGTCGACTTAACTGAACCTGATTGATGACCTTACTTCAATTGATTGAAGCTTGTTAAATGTGTTCAAACTATTTTTGTTTTGACAAAATTTGATCATTTGAAACTCATGATGAGTTAAGGTATTGCTCATGATAGTTATGTTTTTGGACTATTTTTGGTACAATCCTTTTTTATGAATGACAAAGAGGGAGAAGGAATTATGGTTTAAGTTATCAAAAGTTTTCTAGCAATATTTTGAAAATTTTTAACTTAAAAGGGAGCATAAGTTCAGGGGAGCTTGATTAAGTCCCTAGTTTTCATTCATTATTTTTCTAACTTAAACTATTAGCAACCATAAAAAAATTATTGGTGTAATCATACCCTTGTGATCATAATTTTGATAGTTAGGCAAAAAGTCTAAGTTAGGATTATCTTGATCTAATGAAAGCATGCAATTGTGCATGAATTAATGTTGATACACATGAACATTTGGAGCAGCCAAGGTGTGGTGACTCGAAGACTCAAGAAAATCAGAGAAAGATAATGTGGAGACCTAAGGGATCCAGAAGAGCATTGGAGCAATGATACATCAAGGAGGCTTGGAAGACTTTATGTGAGATGAGAGTGAGAGAACCTACGTGCAGGGGAGAGGGTAGACTCATATCTAGGATGGACTCAGCCTTAGAATTGATCACATTCCGAGTATCAATCGACTGTTATATTATATCAATAGACTATCCATAAGAGTCAACTATTGAGTCTCCTCGGAACAAAATAGAAACATCAGAATATATATGTTTAGTCAACATTTGACCACTCAGTCGACTGATGGACACTAATTGACTGGTTAAAAGTTTAGTAGACTAGTGATACCAGGTAAACTTAATGTTACAGTAAAAAGGATGACTTGATGTGACTATTATCAAATCAAGTCAGTAGTCAATTAATTAGTGCCAAACAATCGACTACTCAGTAGAAAAGGTTGTTTTGAGGGCAGAACCAAAGCTAGAGGTTGAAGGATATATATATATGAGCAATAGTAGCTTGGAGAAGATGCATGACTATATTGAATATTCTTATACTTGTGCTAGAGTTATGTTTGAGCTTCTCATTGTGATCCTCATCTTCTTATATTTCATCATAATCTTTTGTAAGAACTGAGCTTGTAATAGGTTTCTCCACCTCCGATTTGGTATCGAGAAGGAGAAAAACTTAGTGGATCATTTGAGGACTTAGATTGTGGGCATAGAAGCTCATAGGGAACTATAAACCATGTAAATCTTGGTGTTGAGGTTTGTCTTCTTATTTCTATGTTTTGTTTGCATTTTTGTTGTTTGTCTTGTAGAGAAAAACATGAAAAGAACTACAAAAGTCTATTCACCCCTCCCCTTTAGTCGACCATCATGTTCCTACACCTACTATAACTAAGTGTCTCTTTGTGTACTGGAGTTTCCTCTTTGAGTGATTAGGTGACTCATTAGGTGATCTTAAAAGATAGGCTAAGCCCTGCTAAGGCATTTTCTTATCTTTTATTTTAAAATTTATTTTATTTTTTCCTTGAATAAGAAAGGTAGCTTCTAGTTCTATTATGGTATTCTCTCATGTCTCTCCTAACCATAGTGATTTGCCTAAAGGTCTTGGGATCGAGTTCCCTTTGTCTCAATGGTTCGCCTAAAGGCTTAAAGGTTAACCTTACATGTCTCTCTTGACCTCAATGGTTAGCCTAAAGTGTTGGTGCAGGGAGCGCCAGATAATCAAACCGATATTTTGATCATGGCAAAAGGTTCAAGTTAAGCTTATGGTGTGTACTAATGAGTTAAAATGAGTGTGTAGGTAGCACAGAAAAAATTTTAGTTGAGGTTGGACAAAGAAGTCCTAGTCTAGAGGACTGGACAAGGAAGTCTTAATCAGGAGGAATGGGCAGAAAGACTTGGCAGATCAAAGCACCAAGCAGGAAGTCTAGATGGGTCAGTTGACCGAACATCTAGCAGAGCAATGGGTCAGCGAGGATCAGACATCGGAGGAAAGTCCTAAGGGTCGAGGATCGGATGTTGAGTAAAAGTCCAACTAGGTCTGGAGAGCTAGATAGTTGGCAGAGGTAATCTCTCATGAGAGGAGTAGGTGAGGACGCATTCCCTTGAAGGGAACAGTAAGCGTCAGTCTGACCTAGGGTTTCACTAAAAACTTAAAAGTTAAGACCAGATAATTGATAAACTATCAAACTCTAATTTCCTGCAAAATATGGTTTGTACTAACTCTGTGATGCAGAAAATTGAGGGACTGAAACTTTGAATTCTAAGCACTCCTATGGATCCGAGTGATCGGATAGTCCAAGTGCTCAGATTGGGTCAAGGCGCTCAAATGTTAGCTAATTAGGATAGCGAGGCGGATGAGGTGGCGAACTAGGAGTGGTCGGAGACATTTCAGCTTCTAGGCACCCGAAGAAGGATAAGGCACGGTGGAGTCAAAGCTGATTTGACACCCTTCATATCAGCATTCTAGGCACCTGGAAAGGATATAGGTGCTCGAAGATGCTAAGTCAGTGTCGAGAGCAGATAGACAAGATGACATGGAGGTGCCCGAAAGGAGTTCCAAGCACCCGAATCATTCTATAAAAGCAGTTGTGAGAAGGAACCCTAAAGCATTAATTTACGCAAACTCGATGGTCATTCTGCACGCAACCAAAGCACCCGAGATGTCGTCATAATGCCGGAATGCAATACCAACATTTGCACGCCATAGCAAATTCATTGTGTCTATAAAATTTATTTTTATTCTTGTCTATTTCTGTATGTAAATTACAAGGACGGTAAAGGTTTACTGATCCTACATCCATGTGTAAAGGCAAGACTCTTTCTCAAAAGAGAAAGAATTTTATAATGGATTACCCAACGTAAATGGTCAAGAATCGTGGGTCTTAAAGTAGCAACCAGTGGCTGTAAACCAAATAAAAATAAACTTGTCTACTTTTATATGTGACTATATCTTCCGTTGTGTTTTATTTACTTGAGTTATGAATTTTTTGTATACGTGAAAAAATAATAAACACGCTATTCACCCCCTCCTCTAGCGCCCACTTCGATCCTACAACTAGTATCAGAGCGAGGGATGCTTGAAATTAGTCCAACCATAAATCAAGCAAGTTTTTCATTGCTTTATATTTTTTTTAAATTTTAAACTTCTTCCCACATTACTAATCCAAGACCAAGTCTTGGAATATTCTTATCATTTATTTTTGTGCAAGTTCATCCTCCCAATCGATACAGACGGAATCCCACAACCCTACGAGAAGTGGGACAACATAACAAAATGCAAGATCCAAGTAGACGTGAAAGCTATGCAAACCTTGCAATGCGGTCTCACTAAGGAAGAGTTCAACAGAGTGGATCTATTCATAAGTGCAAAGGACTTATGGGATAAGCTCATTAAGCTATACGAAGGGACCTCTGACACTAAGGTAAGTAAGCATGACTTACTACTTAATAAACTATATAATATTAAAATGCAGGATGGAAAATCTACAAGTGAGCTACACGCGAGGATCCAACAACTCAATGATCTACATGCCAAAGGACAATCAATGGAGAACCAATATATCATAAGATACACTTTACAAGCCTTCCCATGGAACATCTTATGGGCATCAATGGTTGATGCTTATAAGATTTCTAGCGACCTTTCAAAAATCAAACTGGATGAACTTTTTGTTGAATTCAAACTCCACGAACAGACTAATATCAATTTGGCTGAAAGAGGGATTGCACTTCTTGTAGGTCAAACAAAGAAGAAGGAGCAAAAAGCAAAGCACCGAACCAAGCCCAAATTCGAAGATGAGTCAGATTCAGACAGCAACAATGAATTCACTACTGAACTAGCCAACCTAATTCGAAAGATGTTCAAGAAAAAGAAGGGCTTCAAAAAGTTGGAAGGTGATCCAGAACAAGCAAACTGGATCAAGCTGAAATACAATCAACAAGGCCGAAGTCACATGCTACGACTACAACGAGAAAGGGCATTTCAAATCAAAATGTCCTAAATATAAAAAGGAGAAGAAACCGAAGAAGAAGACATTAAAGGCGACATGGAACAAGTCTTCCTCAGAAGACTCAAACGAAATACAATCAAAATGTCCTAAATCAACAAGACCAAAGTCACATGCTACGGCTGCAATGAGAAAGGGCATTTCAAATCAAAATGTCCTAAATATAAAAAGGAGAAGAAACCAAAGAAGAAGGCATTGGAGGCGACATGGAACAAGTCTTCCTCAGATGAGGAAGAAAACACAACTTCCTGGCTCTATCGACACAAGAGCAACTAGCCGAGACTGAGTTCGAACCTAACATCGAATTCAAAGTTGAGTCCAAGTTAAGCTACGGATCTATATTCAGTTTAGAAGGTCCTAACCCGAATGTAAGCAATAACTTAATTAAAAAATTATATTCTATAATCTATTACTTATCTCGTAAACTTGCTAAGTCCACAATCTGAGTTAAGTCTCTCCATAAGGAGGTTACACTCCTTAAGGAAAAGACTAACCCTAGCTCCTTAACAGGAGGTGTTCAGAGTGGAACTTCGACTCAAGTCCAACAACTTGAGAAAGAAAATTCTACTCTAAAAACTCAAGTTGAGGATCTAAAAAGATCACTGGAAAGGTTCACTTCGGATTCCAAGCATGTTGACTGATACTTGAGACTTAAAGGGTCGTGTACAATCAATCTAGACCTAGACACAAATTAAGACATAGATCTTATCTGTCCTTAATTAATCGAACCTACAAACCATGAGTCCAAGCATGGGTTCCCAAGTCTACTTTGATTAATTAAGTTGGACTGAACTAATACAAGATCCCCAAGGATCATATTCATATCTGACCAGACCCAACAAGGGTCATGATCCAGGGGACCCAAAATAAAAACCACTCTAGCTAGATAATCTTATTTGTGTTTTATTTTTTTCTTTATTTCTTGAACTTAGACTGAATCTAAGCTAGATAAGGACAAAGGCTTGATTGATACTTACCCAACCTAGTATTAGGGTGGAGCGAGATGATAGTATGTTAAGAAAACTCGATCTAGGTAGTCAAGTGGGGTAAGGAGTACCATACTTAGTCTGCTTAGCTGAGTAGAACTAACTTAAGCTACCTCACCAAATCCTAGACTAGTTAGATCAAAATTTTTCATTAGATTAACTAAGTATGTAATTTCACGAATTAGTTTTATCTTAGAAAGTGATCGTTGCTCCGATAACCAAGAAGGCTTCTGTACCTCGCCACTGTCTGGAACTAAAACATAAAATGCATGCTTAATTGATCTATGGTTAAACTT
This sequence comes from Curcuma longa, assembly GCF_044706935.1. Classification (NCBI taxonomy): domain Eukaryota; kingdom Viridiplantae; phylum Streptophyta; class Magnoliopsida; order Zingiberales; family Zingiberaceae; genus Curcuma; species Curcuma longa. Next base: position 2,331,707 of record NC_133870.1, on the reverse strand, counting down.
GAATATAACTTAAGGTCAATCAAGTCATAGAATATCACATTTCAAATTAATTAAAGATAAAATTGACAACCATTTCAGGCAACGATAGGATTAATTATTTGACAATCTAGAATGGGTGAGATGAACCTAAGACATAATTTGAAATTAATTCACTTAAAAACCTCAAACAAACCTAACTTAACCTAAATTACTTCTAATCAATCAAACCTAACCTACCTTAAATTAACTAAATTACTTCTAATCAATCAAATCTAACTTAACTTAAATTAACTAAATTACTTCTAATCAATCAAACCTAACTTAACTTAAATTAACTAAATTATTTCTAATCAATCAACTCTAACTTAACTTAAATTAACTAAATTAATTTTAATCAATCAAATCTAACTTAACCTAAATTAAATAAATTAATTCTAATCAATCAACCTTAATCTAACTTAAATTAACCAAATAAATTCTATCAACGCATAAATACAAGTCTGATCCTTCAAAATCCGACCACTCAGATACAAATCTAGGCGTCCCAGATGCTTCTCAAAACTCGCCCACGGTTTCATTTAGGCACCTGTTATTTTTGAAATCCAAGTGCCCGCACCATTGATTTCCAAGCACCCAGATTAGAATCTAGGTGTCTAGAACGAGTTTATATAGGGCGCTCGAATCCTAAGTTACAGCCACCCCAAAACTATTCCTCCCTTGCTCGTCGCTACCCTGCGTAGCCGTCCAAGTTGCCTAGTGATAATTAGCATTTTCTACGAGTAAATTAGGGTTAGATTGGACTGGTTTGATCGTATTTCATATCATAAATAGGGTATTTTGAGCTAATTCATTATATGGATGAAATTTTAGTGTTATCTTATTTTTTTATTAATTTATGGCATTTATTGATATTAATTGGTGGTAATTTATTTTTCAAGAAATTCAACTTGAAGAAAAATTAATTCTGACTCAAATCCGGATCAATTTGGAGTCAATTTGGCTCAAGTAGGTTCGAAATCAGCTCACTCAGATCAAGGTTTAGTTAGATCAGTTCAATGTGGCTTGAATCTGGGTCAAGCTTAAGCCTGAGTCTAGTTTAGTTGAGTTGGGTTCACTGTGGCCCGGTCAACCGATTCACGGCAGATCAAAAGCACAGCGCCGGTTCGATTGCAAGGGAGCTCGGTCCGCTAGGTCTTCTCCTCCTTCTCGCGACGTTGCTTTTCCCTACCGGGCTCCCGTCGTCGCGCATCCATCTTCTTCATCCCGATCAGCAAAGAGTAAAGGCGGCGATTTCAATCGACGAACGTCGAAGAATCCGAAGGAGCCATCGCCAACGTGGTTGCGAACGTGGTGGCTTCCTTGTCCCCGTCGGCTGCGGAAGATTTCCAGAGTGGCCAGCTCCGGTGATTGGCGGTCGACGATCCCTCCGCACAGTAGAGAGCAAACCGTGAGTGGTTGCTCTGGTGAGGCCTCTGTCCCTTCCGTGTCCGCCGGCTCTGAGCAGAGTTGACCTCGTCGAGGTGGTTGCGAACGCAGGGAAAAACTCTCCTCAGTCCCGATCGCCTTTCGTCCCCTAGAGAACGTAAGGTAAGGGTTTATATTCCTTTTGTCTGATGTTTGATTTGCTGGTTGCAGCTAGGCGTCGGGCAGAGGAAGATCCGAGCCATGCTTCTCCGTTCATGCTCCTCTGTGGGTGTTCTACCCCAATGCGATCTGCTTCCCCTTTAGTGTGAAATCGATAAATTGAAGCAAGCCCTTTGTTCTGTGCCGATTGGGATCCATCATCCGAATCCCCTGTTCTCCTCTCTTCAATGGTGTCGGTGCTGTTGAGGGAAGGAAAACCCTAAAACCCTACTTTTTAAGCTCTGTTATTCTTACTCTTATTTTGTTCTGTTAGCTGTTATAATCAAAACCCCCGCATGAACTTTAATCTCCTGTCAAGTGATTCATTTTTGGTTTAGGGATTGTTATTTGAATTGATACTCAGTTTGTGGAATGATAAGATTGGAAATGTTCAGTTGTGTTAGCATATCAATTGTATTTGTGAGAAAATTTTAGTTGTTGAATTTGAAGGAAATATAGATTGTATTATGTTGTGTAGCATGAAGCTGTTGGGATTGTGGATGTTGAGATTTGATTTTGTTAGGGCTTTAATTGTTGGATTGATTGTTAATGTAGTTGTTTGCCCTAAGTGTAAATGGGTCTTATGAATCTAATAGAGCCGGCTGAGAATGCTAGTTGTTGATTCATGTGCACATGAAGTGAGTTGTTGTTATGGTGAATGTGTGTTTAACATATTAATTGTGATGTAGTGTAACTTGTAGAATGAATGTGGTAGTAGGTTGATGTGTTATTGTGTTGTTGTGCAATTTTTATATTTTTGTATTATTTATGTTGGTTGTATGAGATTGTAAATATATACTATATGTATATTGTTGGTGTATTATGATGTATGTTAAGTGATTGATTGTTGTATCATTTTGAATTCACGTTGTAGATTATGTAAATGAAAGCAATGTGTGTGTTGAACTTGTATGTTGCATGTAAGGGTTGTTGTATGTTTATTCAAAATGATGTATATAGTTGTATGTAATGTATGATGTATATATAGTTGTGTGGTTGTACATATTGTAGGTTATATGAAGGGAAGTATGTTGCATGTTACAATTGTTGTGAAAATGACATGTTGTATGTTGTATATTAAGATTGTAGGATTAAAATTCATTTGACAAGTGATGACTTTTGTGAATGAAATAAGTTTGTTGAATAATTGCATGCTTGATTGATGAATTTTAAATGTTATGAATTGAATAACGGGCATGTCCTTGTTTTGTATAGATGTTGTAATTTATGTGCAATAGAATTTGATAGTGTAACTAGGACTGTATACTTAGGATTCTTCTATTAATTATAGATTCAATTTGATCTTCATTTGTCAATTTGATGAATAAAGTTGAAATAAAAACCCCGTACCATGAGTCTAGAATAATATCATATCATTGAGTCCTAGAGAGACGACCCAGATCTCTCTATATTACTTTAGCGATAAATAGGAGTTTGGTAATAAAATAAATAATTAATTTTGATGGGTGTAAGTGACAAAACAAATAAAAGAAATAAAATATATAAATAAATAATTCCCATATAAAACACCCACATCACCTAGGTTATCAGTTCAATAGTATTTGTCCGATATGCCTAGGTAAGCTCCTAACAAGTCTTAATTTTATTTAAGTCATTTTAATTATTTAAATTATTAATTTATATCATTAGGATTAAGAGAAAGACTACTGACGCTGGAATCTTTAAAGTGTTTTTAAAATGAAGTATTTTGTAAAATATTTTTTCATAAAGTGTTTTCAAAAAATAACCTATTTAAACATTAAGTTTTTCTTGATTGGTTCTTAGACTCAAAATGATAAATTAAAGAACCATGTCAAAGTTAGGGGAAGAAGAGATGAAAAGATTTTTTAGGTATACCTTAATTTCAAGGGGAGAGATTGAATTAAGGGGGAGCTTGATTTTTGTGACTTGAGATTTTTTGAAATGGCATTTTCAAAGTAAGAGTATTTTACTTAACGTTATACCAGATTGTCATAATCAAAAAGAGAAAGATTATTGGTGTAGGGAGCACTAGATAATCGAACTGATATTTTGATCATGGCAAAGGGTTCAAGTTAAGCTTATAGTGTGTATTAACAAGCTGAAATGAATGTGCAGGTAGTACAGAAAAGTCCTAGTCGAGGCTGGGCAATGAAGTCCCAGTCAGGAAGACTGAGGAGGAAGACTTGGCAGATTAAAGCACCAGGAAGGAAGTCTAAATAGGTCAGTGGACCAGATGTTTAGTAGAGCGATAGGTTAGCAAGGACCAGACATCGGAGGATGTTGGCGATCTGGATCTCCGTTCTGCGATCCGGATTCTATCCGCTCCGAAGAGCATAGAACCCCACAGAACAAAAATTTATCCCGCCTTGGATCAATTGACAAAGTCTACAAAAAGACTAGATCAATTGATCCTTCAGGATCGCCGATTCCTAAATTATTATCTACGGTATACTAAATTAATTCTAGTAAATTAAAACTGCGGAAAATATAAATTTACCAGAACCTTTTGGATGACCTCGCTGCCTTCCGCTGTATTCCTTTCTTCTTCCTGGACGTTGGGTGGACAACGAACCTCCAGAAACAAGAACTGCAACCTCTGGATGACTTTCTCTTGGATCGACTTTCTCCTTCTCGCAGTATCTTCGCCTTGTCTCGTCTCCTTTGCTCAGATCCGGCCACCCCCTTGGGAAGAAGGTTCGGCCACCTTAGGAGAAGAAAGGGGAAGGTGGCGGTGGAAGAAGAAAACAAATAAAGAGGAGAAGGAAGAAGAAGAAGGGGCGGCGGCTAGGGTTTAGGGAGGAGAAGGGTTCGGCCACCTCTCCTCTCTTCTCTTGAATCCTCAATGCCGCCCACCCCCTTAGCCTCTTTTATAGCCTCATGCCCAAGACCAAGCACCCTTTTCTTGCCCATTAAGAAATAATTTTAATTTGAATTAATTCCATGAATTATTTCCAAATTATAAAAACTTCTTAAATCTAGGCTCTTAGATTAGCTTGCTTGGTTTTTAGCCGTTAGATCTTTTTGGAAATAACAAAAATAATTATTTCCATCTTTATCTATTATGGCCGGCCATAATTAGGAATTATTTCCATGAATTAATTCCATATTAAAAGAATAAAACTTAACCGAAAAGATCTCATCCATCGGATGCAACTTGATCTCATCTAACGGTTACGTTATAATCTCTTTTAATATAACTTGATCTCTTCGATCCAATGGCCATGATGCATTCTCTTGGGCGTGTGGTTCAATGAACCAGCTCTGGTTCACCTCGTGAACCGGTTCTTCCTTCCAAAGAGAATTAAAACCGAACCGGATAGATCTCGTCCATCGGAGACGACTTAATCTCATCCAACGGTTCTAATCTATTCTCTTCTATTCCTCTTTATTTATTTCGATCCAATGGATGCAACTTGATCTAATCCCACGGATACAAGTTGATCTCATCCATTAACTCATCCTACGGTCGAGAACTAATCTCATCCAACGGTCGAGATTCAATCTCATCCGACGGCTGAGAACTAATCTCATCCGATTGATTGCATCCTTTTGAAGATGTCTTTAGGCTACAGCGGGGACCTCGAGGAGGTATTGGATCTGGCCTTCTGATGGGTTTCGGATCCCGTATTCAACCCCGAATACACACCTACATCCATCAACAACGATCCATTCCACTAGAGGATCATTGTTGCACTACCAATCCAATCCCCAAATTACATTTTGGGTTCCTTCTTATTATTTTATGCATTGCTCCCCGTGTTTAAGATATCGTATGTCCGTCAATTATCTGAGTTCACTGACAACTCAATAATCGACATCTAAGACCTTGAATAGTACCACTCAACCTTATTGTCAGCCGGACCAAAGTCCACTTGCAAGATTTGACTTGACAATCCTTATGAGCTCTCCAAGGGGACATCATCAGCCCTACTGGGACACGGATTCCTTCTATAATTAATGGCACACCGTATAGATAGTAACATCACCCAACTTACCGGGAATAATTGATCTGACGGAAAGATCTCACCCTTTGGTAAATCAAAGCAATAATTACTACCTATAGGTGCCCATTTATTACATCGGGATTAAGAGTGCATAATCTATAATAACAGAGGTCTTGTTCAATTTGTGAGTCAGAGTAAATTGAACAACCTCAATGGTCCTACTCAATACACACAAAGTGCACTAGTGTAATTCTACAGTCAAGACAGACAGTCACCGAATTACACTACAACCGTTCCCGATGGGTTGTCCAACGCCATCTTGGTTGTGAGCCTTAGTTTATAATTCACAAGGGACTGATAATCATGGTCTTCTGTGTCTCACAGACACCAAGTTATCTACAATGTGAATTAAGAGGACTTTATTGCAAAATATACTATTGCAATCATTTGACCAAAACATGATTTCTTATTTCATAAATGTTTATACACAAAGACCTAGTCTTTTCAGTATACTTCCTAACAGAGGAGAAACCCAGCATCAATTTATGCAAATTTGACGATCATTCTACACGTGATTAAAGCACTCGAGACATTGTCGTAATGCCAGAATGCAACACCGACATCCGCACGCCATAGAAAATTCATTGTGTCGATAAAATTTACTTTTATTCTCATCTATTTTTGTACGTAAATTACTAGGACGGTAAAGGTTTATCGATCATACATCCTTATGAAGGTGAGACACTTTCTCGAAAGAGAAAGAGTTTTATAGTGGATTAACCAACGTAAATGGTCAAGGACCATGGGCCTTAGAGTAGCAGCCAGTGATTGTGAACCAAGTAAAAATAAACTTGTCTATTTTTGTGTATGACTATATCTTCCATTGTGTTTTATTTACTCGAGTTATGAATTTTTTGTATACGTGAAAAAGTGATAAATATGCTATTCACTCCCTTCTAGTGCTCATTTTGATCCTACATAAAAGTCATGGGATCAAGCTCCCTTTGAAACCTTAGTGGCTCACTTGAAGGCTTAGAGGTCGACCTTGTATATCTCTCCTGACCTTAGTGGTTCGCCTAAAGGTCCTAAGATTTAACTCCCTCTGAAGCCTTAGTGGTTTGCCTAAACGTCTAGAGATTAAACTTCCTTTGAAGTCTAAGTGGTTGGCCTACAGGTTTAGAAGGTGACCTTGTATGTCTTTCTCAACCTCAGTGGTTTGCTTAAGGGTCTAGGGATCAAGCTCCCTTTAAAGCCTTAGTTGTTCGCCTAAAGGATTAGAGCTCGCCCTTGTATGACTCTTCGGAACACCAACATCAATGTGATGTTGTCTTCCTAAACCAGAACCACCATATTTTGTTGATATGATGAGGGTGGTGTTGGTTTCAAAGATCGACACCACCATGCTAATAGACATTGTGTATTCTGTTTGGCTTGATAGTAGACTGAGTCCTGTGACAATCTAGTATAAACTTCACATTTCATACATAACATGTTTAATACTTGTCGATTAATGACATTAATAACACAACGATAATATATACTAATGCAATACGGTTATTAAGATTGTAACAAATACAGTATACAAATCACATATGATACCATAGCTCTCTTATATCATACAAATACAGATACAAAAGTAGCATAATTACATAATTTTAGATTTACAATCCCACCCAATTGTTCTTGTTACAACAAGATGGATAATTAAATAGAAATTTTTGAGAACATGCCCTTCAAAATTGATATTGATACATCAATTCTAAATTTTTTAGTGTCTGCTTATTTGAAGTCTATCTTCAGATTACATAGCAAACATCTAATGTATATCACAAAGAAGTCATAGTTATTACTGTAAATAACACGAGCAATTTAGTATTTCAAATTTAATTTAAAATTACATATTCATATTGTTTCTTTATTATTTACTTGACTTCTTATTGTGGACAACCGACTGTGACAGAGACCCATTTGTTAATGGGATGGTGATATTCTAAGTCTAGATGAATAGTAGCAAGTTAATTCGGATACTTATAAGAATGGAATGGAAAAACTAATATAAACTATAATTTATGCTACAATACTAAGATAAACATGAATCATGTATGTTCACTACTGCTTAAAAAATCAATGCTGATTTACTATAATATGTAAGAGAGTTGTAATGATTGAAAGTCATTGATTTTGTATCGATACACAACAAGTAAAAGTGTGCATTATCAGTGTTCATAGGTATAAAAATATACCTAACCCCTCCTTTCATATCACTCTTTATGATATGTGTTGTGGCAGACATCAATAAATGTTTTGATATAGACTACAATTGTGCAAAGATATATATAAGTAACCAATTAGTATAATATATTCAAACATTATATATTATCAAATAATTTAAATTCCTTACAATATAGTTGATTGAACAATATACAACCTTGTTGTTAATGACGTAATCAGAATCTTCAATTACCCTGAACTAATTAATAGGACTGAACTAAATTATTTGAATTTTTTGAATTTCAATTTAATATATTAAATTTAAAATTATTGGGTTGCATTGGGCTCCAGCCCAGTGTAGCCCACCACTGGACATGCCAGTGCTTGTTGTATGACCTACCAGACGAGGAGGCTCCCCTAAAACAGAATCGAATAATATGTATCAATTAACTCCTCTGTTGTAAAAACATTACCATTGACACCAAAGAAGAAGGGAGCCATAGTTAAATAAAAAGGTGATTCCTCCCAAACAAATTCTGTAGTAGGTCTACAAAGAAAATGAATTACTTTTAATAAGTAAAATAAATATTAGAACATGTGATTTAAAAAAAGTTAATTTGATGATGGGTTAAATCTACTATAATTTATTTTTTTCAATATATTTAACAAGTATGTCATATCTTCATCTTATTTTTTCTTCTTGGGAGTCTTAAATTGTTTCTTAACATACTACCATAAACAAAAAACACATATAATTAGTAATTGAAATCAAACTACTTAAATTAATTAATGTGTAAATACAGACTTACAACAATAACTTTCAATCTCATTTTTGTTAACTTTGGCAATCCTTGCTATCCTCCTCAACCTCTTCTTTAAAATTACCTTTGAGAATTGAGATAGATATCCCACTTCTTGCATATCATCCATATCAATTTTTTCTTTTTCCCTGTGCATAACAACTTCTACTTTCTATCCTATTATGTTCTCAGAAGGCTCGCATAGTTGTATCTTGCTTCTCTTCTTCTGAGGTAAAAGCTTGTTCCAAATTGGACTCTCAATAAAAGTATGTCGGTAATCATAGTAGGTTCAATCACGCCCTTTCCTAGTCTTGGTTTTAGAAGCAACTGGTTCAGGATTTAGATCGACTACAAGGTCACTTGATTCAACCAATATGCCTTGATTGTCTATTATTTCAAATAATTCTTTCACCCTTTTATTTAGCTGAATGTTCTCCGTTATTATCTCCTTGATTTGATTCTGATGAATAATGCAGTGGGGTATTTACTGTTACTTGGGCATCTCACTTCTATAGCATGTAATGGTGATGTGTCTAATAGATTTGGAGTTTCATCAAGGTAAGGGAGATTCTCTAACATCATATTTTTAGAAGGATTATGGACTAGTTCAATAATAACTATCAAATTAGAAAAAATTATTTATCAACTTCAAATGAAAAAAAATTAGTTGACAGTATTTGCTATTTACCTATTCAGGTGAAACTTAGTCCAACAAAGCTATCACCTTATTAATATGTGAGGGAGTAGACCTCCACTTATTTATTCGTTGACCTTTAGTATTATATGATTTTTGAATTGGGACATGTTCTAAAAAACTATGTTTGCTTCATAATATGGAAGTGTTACATCATATTAATGTCCATATAAAAAAATAAATTTATCATTAAAAAAATTTACAGCCAAAAGACCAACAAATCCTTTTAGGTAGAGAATTGATGTGGGCGTTTGATATGTCTTATTTGATGAAAAAAATCACAGATGGTAGATAATTCGGGGAGCAATAAATTGATGGATGACTTCAACTCAATCGAATTTACCTAGATTTTGAAAATCATCTATAATATCTACAAGACTTATAGGAACTTTATATGAATATCATAATCTATTTCAATTCTATGCGAATATATTTTAAGTAACTCATATATTCTTGATCTAATATGTTCTTTTTTATTAGAGAAGTGAGCAAGAAAGAGGTCACCCAAGCAAATACCTCTATCTGCAATACCAAGCAAAAGAGACACATCTCTTCTAGTAAAGCAACTAGGACACCTGAAAAATCTAAAATGATTAGTTTTCTATGAGCTGACCAAATTGAAAAAATATGAGGTATCTTTAACTTTCAAAAGTTGAATATGTACTTAAAAATCTAAAGGTTTGAGATGTTGAATTCCAACTTTGAAATATATTCACTAATAGATCACAAATTTAGTGAATATCTTGTATGCCCAAAAAAATAACAAAAGGGAATTATTTAATAATCGCTTATGTGTCAATCATGTAAACGAACAGACCCACGATGCTTTCCTTTCATTATTGGAGCGTCAAAAAAATAATAAAGTAAAACATTCATCCATTGGAGTTTCTGGCCATCATAAATTGATATATATAATTTAAAAATATATAAATTATTTATATGAAAAAATAAATGTTTAGATGCACAAATATTGGTCGCAAAATTTGACATTAATATAACACTATATCCTCCCCATTTTTAGTAACTTCTCCATCTTTAGTAATAGTGGTGTTGATTTTTCAGAAACAACACCATGTTGCGTCGTAACCAACTGCACTGTTTTTTAAAATTGGGTGGCGCTGGTTTTAGAATAGCAGTCACCATAGTGGTGGTGTTGATTTTAGAAATTTAGAACCACTTTGCTTTGATTACCTGAGAATTGCTCTTTAGAGTGGTGTTGTATTTTGAAATCCAGTATTAAAGTGGTGTTAGTTATTAAACAACAACACCATAATGGTGTTGGTTTTTTAAATCTAACACCACATTTGTGATGGTTTTTTAAATCCAATGAATTTTGATTATACACTCTAAAACCCTAAAAAGTGAGGTCGTGTGCAACTACGAAACCTTAAACCTTGCAGAATATCAAAGAATGCAAGTTAATGTGAAAAGATAATCCCTAAACATATGCAATAGATTATAACAATATTAGAAATAGAATACAGGCATTTAGAGATGATTGAGATCGAGAGGTTGAAACACCTTCTAGCGCATTGTGAAATAGGAATACATGGTTTATAATAGGAAAGGAGGGGGATGAACACTGTTGGCATCAACACACAAGATGATAAGGCAAAACTAAACCCAAAATTTGAATGGGAGAGGGAAAGCTTATCAGTAGGTGAGTTTTGATGAAAATCCTCACTCACCTACCACGAGTTGAGAGTTTATAGGAGTTTCGACTTTTGAGGTTTTCAACGATAAAAGAGAGATGGATTGTTTTTGGCGGGCTGAGAGAGATGGATTATTTTCACAGAGTAGAGAGAGAAGATATTTGCTTTCTCCGCATAGAGAGATATAAATGTTACATGGATCCAAACAAACAAAAGAAGTTTTAATTAAAATGTAGTTCGAATGCATTGGAAAACTACGAATGAAGTCATCGATTGGAGAGGGATAAAATTGAAATCAAATGTGTCTTTTGAAAAAAATAAAATTTAAATGCGCCTTTGAAATGTACCCTTTCAAAATTTATCGATTATAATTAAAACGCATGGTTTTTTATGACCGAGAGATATTATGGTGTTAGAGGTCTTTGTCGTTTCAATTGAAAGTTGTTGATCGGCCTAGTGAAAGTTGACTTAGAGGAGTATAAGAATGGACATATGGGAGAGGGATATTTTAAAATTGTTTCAGCCAATACATCGTGGATGGTTCCAATACCGATTCAAAGATTACCGACGTGCATGCTCCTGAGATGAAGTGGCAGGGAAAGAAAAAGTGACCTGCAAAACACTCAAAAAGTGAGTTAGAATGGCGCCGGAGGTAGATCCCGGCAAGCCACTCCGACGCTCAAGTTAGAGCGCGACGCTAGGCAGGAGTTTGATGGCTTGGGGAAGCTAGGGGATGTGTGCGTACCTGTATATATGGGCATGTGTTACTTTTTTATAGTAGTCAATTTCTGAAATATTAGCATTCGTTTGAGAAATATTCTTATATACTTGTTCTTCCCTAGAAAGATTTCTTATATATATATTGAGAATGCATTCCTACCTCTTCGGTAGAAACGACTCCAAAGTTTTCAGATTGGGCGAGATGACCAAGTCTCCGGATAAGAGTCTTGCACTACAGTGGGCCAACACCGATGTATGAAAACAGGCCAAGACCGAGATAGGAGGTCGGCACATGCTGCAAGGAGCTTGCCGAAACCATAGTAAGAGGTTGGCACATGCTGCTGGGAGCTTGCTGAGACCGGGGCAGGAGGTTGGCACATGCTGTAGGGAGCTTGGTGAGACCGGAGCAGGAGGTTGGCACATGCTGCAGGGAGCTTGCCGAGACTAGAGTAGGAGGTCGGTACATGATGCAAGAAGCTTGCCGAGACCGGAGCAGAAGGTCGGCACATGCTACTGGGAGCTTGTTGAGACCGAGGCAAGAGGTTGGCACATGCTACCGGGAGCTTGCCGAAACCGAAACAGGAGGTCGACATTGTTAGTACCGATGGAATCAAAATATCTCCACAATGATATGATATTGTCCACTTTGGGCCTAAGCCCTCATGGCTTTGTTCTTGAGCTCTCCCCAAAAGGTCTCATACCAATGAAGATATCTTCCATTCTTTTAAACTCATGATCTTTTCCATGTGTTTTAGATGTGGGACTATGTTCGCACCCTTGCAACCTAACAATCCTCTCCTCAAACAAAGGACCACAGGCCCCCCTCAAATGGAAAGCCTCCGTTTGATGTCCGAATTCTCGACCCACCAAGACTTTCTGCCCTCGGTCCACCCGACCTACTAAGACTTCCTGTCTAGCCGCAACTATGACTTTCTGCCTGGTGTCTGGTCCTCTTGATTCAGACACGGGAGTTCACTTTCTTTTGTTTAAAGTTCAACCCACATTGTTAGATCTAGATCATGGCTCTTCCGGCGGTTAGTCCGGTGAAGAGTGGCCTCGCTCTGATATCAATTATTAGTATCGATGGAATCAAAATATCTCACAATAACATGACATTGTCCACTTTGGGCCTAAGCCCTCATTCATGGCTTTGTTCTTGGGCTCTTCCCAAAAGGTCTCATACCAATGAAGATATCTTCCATCCTTTTAAATCTATAATCTTTTCCATGTGTTTTAGATGCGGGACTATGTTTGCACCCTTGCAACCCAACAGACACATGCTACAGGAGACTTGCCGAGACTGAAGCAGGAGTTCGGCATATGCTGTAGGGAGCTTGTCGAGACCAGAGGAGGTCGACACATGCTGCAGGGCGCTTGCCGAGACCAAGACGAGAGGTCAAGTTTTTTTTAGATTCACGAGAAAATCTTTAAAATTTATCCGATAATTATGTTTACCTCATTTCTCTTAAATTTTCCTCTATCCGACGTCTATATAATCACTAAATGATCTTACTGGATGATTAAAGGTTTAGAGTTCAGGGAGAAAAATATTTTAGAATATACATAGATTTTTAAATGATTCATTAGGTATTTAACAGAGGGTAAAAAAAACAATAGACCACGTTTTTATTATCAAAAGACATTCTATATGGCACAAAATCCTTAAATATTTTATAATTGTCCCTCTTTACCAACTTGACCCAACAATTTATAATGCAATTTGGTCGTCGAGATATATTAAATGATTTACATGATATAAGAGTTTTGTCCAAAACTACGATTGTTATATAAATCTAAATTGATCTAAATATTTGTCAAATCATTGTTGATCAATTCAAAATTTCCGCATGCTATAGTAATTTTCATCAAAACTGAACCTATATTGATTTGGATATTTATTATAGTAAATATAAAATTCATCAACGATTCCACATGATCAATATCATGATCATTTATAAAAAAATAAATTAAAAAATTATAATTAATCATTTTAAAAAAATAAATTAAAAATTATAATAAAATTGGGATCAGTCACTCCAATTAATTTAGATATTTATTAAATTATTATATCGGGTTCTCTATATTCTAAAAGGTTGTTTCATGCATTCGTCTTCCATGTTTGATCAGATTTACATTATGTAATAGTTCAAAAATTTTAATCGTAGCTTCTAATTAATTCATCTGAACGGCTAACTTGAATTTAATTATTAGACTAGTCAAATAAAGAGGGGCAATTAATTTAAAGAAATTTAATGAGAATTTATTCTTTTAATGTTTTCATTTCAACAAAATATGAATCCGTCATCCCAGTGATCCCACACGATTAATCCCATGATCATATGTAAAGAGATAAATCGAAAAGTTACAATTGACCACAACAGAAGAGGACATGCCTCGATTTTACTAAAATTCGACTTTTATCCACTTCAATAACTTTATTTCATCATAATCAACTAAATTATATTCCGGACCTTTTTAATATTTTTATAACATAAGCCATCCTGTCGACAAGTACCAATTTGAATGTGACCTAGGGATTATGATTCACACTTATTTAAATATTTATAAATTAATTTTTAATTATAATATATTGTAAATTAATTTTTGTATGAAAAGATTTATCTGATAGAAAATTTTTATGAGATTAAAAAATATATTGTCGTTACAATAAACAAGGTTGGGGGTATTTTTGTCATTGCACTGAACAAATTTCATTATTTTCGATAGTACCCTCACTTAAAAGTATAAGTCCATAGTTTGTCCATTATAGATTTTTTAATAAAAAAATTTCTCTGCTTCGTTCTTGTGTTTTTCTTCCCTGAGCTCTTGGCTAAGGGGTCTTCTCTCTTTTTCGAATCCAAGTTCCTTTTGGAGTTGGATCTCAGTAGATCGATCGGTGGAGCTACGATCTCGTGTCGATTTGGTTAGTATTATCCCAACCATGCTTTCATTGGATTCGGATGGTTTTCATTCTTAGATTTCCCTTCTGGCTCGTGATATCGTCAACAAAAAAGGGACTTTGGTCAAGCAAGGTTTTTCATGTCCTCCAGACTGATTTCGTCCTACTTTTGCACACATCAAGTTCTGCTTTTCCGCTATTACGCATCATTTTTCTTTCTTGTATGATTTCATGTCATAGAGTTAGGTATGGTACAAATCTCGTAGCGCTATTGAGGCCAGTCGAAAGTTGATCTGTTCATGATTTCTTTTGGTTGGAATGATGGATCGGCATTTGGTATAAGATCTCTATGCAAAGCTGAGTTTTCTTTTTCTTTTCTTTTTTTGGCTAAAAAAGAGAGTTCAGAGACATTTGGGGTTCTCTTCTTCTGAATTTTCAAAAAAAAAAAAATTCTCATTGTTCTTTGTTAATTTAGTACTATTCCGTTGAAAATTTCAATTCTTGTCGCGTCAGTTTGATCTTAATTTTTTTAATTATTTTGTGTTGGACGTTCATTCTCAAACAGTTTGGAGCCGTATAAGTTTATGGCAAATATGAGAACTGCTGCAAAGAGCTCAGCGCATAGTGGGAAGCAATCTTTTCTTCCTCCAAAGTGCCCTTTTCCAATCGTATCGCCATCCCATTTTGACTATGGATCTATAGGACCCAAATGTGTCCCTAGATCAAAAGAGGGGCAAAGGCACCATCAACGCACTTCCTCTGAGAGCTTTCTAATTGAGGAACAACCATCCTGGCTTGATGACTTGCTTAATGAGCCAGAGATGCCAGTGAGGAGATCAGCTCATCGCCGTTCTACAAGTGACTCTTTTGCATATTTAGATGCAGCGAACTTTTCCCATACTGGTAATGTAGGTCAGGAGCAACTCAGGCAACTGAGCATTCCAGGCCTTCCAGTGTTTTCTCCTTGGAATTCCCAGGAGTCTGAACACCGTAAAGATGTACATCAGGTCCCTTATTCTCCAGATACGAATTCATTTGGAAGGCCTCAAAACAGAGTATGGGAGTCTACAGGAAATTTCACTAGTAATCCTAGCAGCACTCTTATTGAAAAGGAAAAGACCATTCATCCACGGTCATCCTGCACTAGTACTGAATCTGATGGATTCAAACCTAGTTTCTGTGAAAAGAATGATCATCCAGATTCTACTCAAGATGTAAAGAGTACCTCTGAGAACAAGGATAGTTTTAAGCAGATGGAATTAGATTCAAAGAGAGTTAAACAGTAAGTCTGAATCCATTTTTATTACATTGGATTTGTTTGAATTCATTGCCAATTTAGTTCTTTTGCATGTGCGGATTGCTTTTTCATGTGCATTGCCAAATGACTTGTCTAGCATCAATATCAAGATCTAGGTTATGTCAATTATTCTGGTTGCTTGTTGAGCTCCAATTAAACTTTGCCATTTTTCCTAAACATTACTTTCTTAAAGATTTGAAATCCTTTATATTTCTTTTCTTCTTGAGATCAAGAATCTTATTAAGAATCTGTATATATATATTTGAGATAAGTGATTAACTAACTTCAGCAAGAGCAAGGGGTTCTTCAGATCATGATATTATCCCATAAATCAATGGGCTGCATATGAGCTAGATAAGTTTAACTGTACCCAGGGGAATATCAAAAATATAAATATATAAATTTGGTTTTTTCCCCTTATCTTGAGCTTTTGAGATAATTGGTTAGCCAATCAACTTCAAAAAATCTCAAGCAAAGTAGGAATTTTATTAACATTATGTGTTCCTTATAAAATGTTCAAGTGAATTGAACTTCTCTCTCTCTCTCTCAAGTTCTCATTCTACATTTGCATATATTTTAAAAACAAAACATCAAAGACAGTTACGAACTTATCCTAAGAAATTTTCTTTGTAACAAAAAAATATTCAGCTAGATAGCCTTTGATTTTGTTACATTCATACCTATAGTTACATGTAATAATCTTTAGTTTTGTTTTCTGCACCAATCAGAAACTTAATGAGTAGAATAGTTGTTGTTAAACTAAACATAGTACATACCGAATATCAATTCTACAGTAGCCAAAATCATAACTAGTTGCAACTGTTCTCCTTTCTTTTCCATTGGACTTCTGTATTCCTATGGCAAAAAAATTTCCTGTGAGCAATGGTAAAATCAGAATTGGAAGTCCTTCTATAAAATTATGGGAAAACATGATTTTGTAACTATATATAAGCTGAAAATATATTTTCATAAATTATGAGATATGATAGTGTAACTAGTTTTCATAAAGGGCAGTGTTTAGGTTTTCTAGATAAGTGTGTTTAGAAAATATTATTTTATGAAGAGTAAGTTGTGATATCAATGTATGGAAAGGCATTAAGATCCCATGTATTAGACAAAGTTTTAGGTAATATATTTTCAATTTTCAATAAAATGATACTTGTTGTGGAATGTGTTTTACTTGGTGCAACTTAAGCAAGGACCATTTCTTCTATGATTATTAAGTTTAGTTTACACACTCCTCATTTCATTCACAACTCCTTCCTCGGTTTTTCCTACTCTACTTTGTGAATGATCAATAGTTGGGACTAACACAAGGTACTGATGTCAACTTTATTAACTATTATTGATTTTGACTCCATTAATTATCTTTTAGCGAAGGATTTAAATATCATAACATTTCAGTCAGCATGGTCAAGATATATTATTCTACTGCCTATTGAAACTGACACAATATGTTATACCCAAGTTTAATTAAATTCAAGTTATTAATTGAACAGTTAAATTAAAACTTGGTGTAATGGTTTAATGGGTGAGTTTGAGGAAAATTGAGACCCAATTAGAGTCTAGAAGATGTTATTTTAGTTGGTTTTGCTGGAATAGGAAGTGGGTTTAACCTGGGTTTGATTTGGGCTATATTCAAGGCTGAATTGGTCTGAACTGAATCCAGTTCACTTGTAAAACGTTAGCTTTTATGAATTGGTCTTAATGTCTCTCACATCCACATCTCTTTTGTGGGATCACGTTTAGCCCTCACATGGATCCTACAATGTCCCTCTTCCTTTATTCTACCTCCTATGTACAACTGCCTGAGGCAATATTGAGACTGGGCATAAGGAGCAGCTAGCGGTGACTAGTTCTCTTGCCATGTCCTAGTGATGACCTCTCCCTTTCATGACATAGTGACAACACAAAACTCCTCTCCTTTTCTTTTGATCCCTCTCTTGCATTGTCTACTTCTTTTCTCATCACATTTTCAAAGCCAAGAGATGCTGAAATTGGTATACTCTGTATGGATGGCCTGGAATCTGGTGCAGATGGATTTTAAATGCTTCTTGTTTTGAAAATCTGAGTTTGCTGGTGCATCCTGGAGCAATATTTGGTGTTTTCCATGATGTCATCAGCATTACTGAACACTGCTGAACATATGCTAATGTACAGGACTGAATTTGTTTAGGCTTGAAGCTAGTACTAGATGCTTGCATTTTGTAGGCTGGATACCAGTATAAAATATTATGGATTTTGGGTTGGTGACAAGTTGGATTTTCATTGTTCTGCCTCCTGAACTTGGGTGCTTGGTATGCTGTTAAAAATTTGAAATCAAGTTTAGTGAGGTAGCTGATGGTTTTAAGGGAATTTGGGTTTGTTCAGAGTTTGAATTCACTGTTCATGTTATTTAAATAAAGGTGCTCAAGCTGTATTGGATGTCATTTTTATGTACATGGAGTTGGAAGTGGGTTTTTTCCTTATTGCTGATCATTTGTAAAAATGATTTCTATACGTTGTATGCCGTAATTGATACAATTTCATGGGCAATTGATCCGATTGAGTTGGATTAGGATTGACATTGGACAATCCAATTTTGAGTGTGTTTTTGAATGCATACTAAGAATTCTCTCAAATTTCAATTGTGTAATTTGATGAAATTGGCCAAACTCTTAACTAAGTAGAAGAAATTCATTAAGAGAAATCGTTGTGACTGTCAGGACAAGGAGAAGAGGTGTCAAGATCCATTGCAGTTTCTAGACAAAGGAGGAGAGATGTCTTATGGCATTCATTAAGAAGGTAGTGTGCGAGAGTCATGTTGTTTTTCTCGCCTTTCTATGCATGTGCAAGGCAAGGAAGACTCATATACAGGAGTTGGGACATTAAGAGGCAGGGACATAGGGTGTAGGGTAAGAATTTTAGATAATTAACTAATTTTTAAAATGGTTATAACTAATAGCAGTTTAATAATTAATTAATTATGAGCAATTATTAATAAATGGTTTATTCTAGTAATTAAGTTAATTTAAATTTAATTAACTTAATAATGTAAAAAATTTAAACAAATATAATTAATTAGTTTAATTACTTTAATTGGATTAGTTTTGTTGAAATTCAAACTAGGCAACTTGTTATTTTATCCCTATTTTGTAGGGATTTATTTTTGTAATATATTTCCTAGATGGATTGTAATTAGCTCATACTTATCACATTCCTAATTTTAAGGGATTTATCTTTGTATATAAGGAGGATATCCTATCAATGAAAGATATAATTTTCCACCATAATTTTCTGACGAACTACATGATATCAGAGTAGAAACCCTAGCCACAAAAAAACCTAGCCGTAGAAACCCTAGCAGCTGGTTCTTCCTCCAGCTGCAAGACAAAGCCATATGATTGTTGGTTCTTCCAGTAGCAGCAACGTCAACCTCCATTCCGACGTCATCGATAACAAATAGAGCAGTCAACTTCCACGTTTATCTCCAGGTGTGGTAGAATCATGGCCGACTTTGATTTTTCTGTGCAAGAAATGGTAGAAACTTCCTCCGACATCTCCTGCATCATGCCTTCTTCTCCAAAAGGTAGTCTCCTTCCCATCACCACTCACAAATTTAATGGCCATAATTATCTTCAATGGTTCCAATCCATGATTATGTTCGTGAGTGGAAGGGGCAAAGATGACTATCTAACTGGCTTTATTCCATAACCAAATCCTAGAACTCTACAGCATCGCATTTGGAGGGTTGAGAATAATTTGGTGATGTCGTGGCTGATCAACTCGATGAAGGAGGAGATTGGTGAAAAGTTGTTGCTATGTACCTCTGCCATCGATATTTGGGAGGATGTCTGGGAAACCTACTCATGCCGTGACAACGCTATAGAGTTATTTCATATGGAAAACACTCTACAAAGTCTCCAACAAGGGGAGTCCATAGTGATAGCTTACTACAACTCACTTAATTGGTATTGGCAACAACTAGACATGTTTGAAACTCCCAAATGGAAGTGTACAGAGGACAAAAATTGCTATCGGAAGATTGTGCAGACGCGTGTCGTCAAGTTCTTAAGTGGGCTTGATAAGTCGCTTGACGAAGTACGGGGCAGAATTCTCGGCACCAAGTCGCTACCTAGCCTTAGGGAAGCATTTGTAGAAGTGCGCTGAGAGGAGAGTCACAAGCGAATAATGATGGGACAGTCCTATATCTCAAAGATCCCGAATCGAGGCAAGGACTCCTTTGCTAATTCCAGTGCATTAGTAGCTCGAAGTCAATGCACAAACTGCAGTGTTGGGGAGCCTCGAAATACATGTGACAGTCGACCACGTAAGAACAAGCCTTGGTGCGATCACTGCTGAAAGCCAGGCCATCTCAAAGAACAATGCTGACAATTCCATGGAAAGCCAGTCGATTGGAAGCCTCCTAACCATGAGGCAAAGGCACATCATGCGTTTACTGAAAATTCAAAATTTGTGAGTTCTCCTTTCTCGAAAGAGCAGCTGGAATATGCTCCAAAAGTTATTTCAGCAGAACAATCTGTTTAAGAGTTCAAATTCCAACTCGTCAATGAGCAATCCTATGGCAATGCATAGGGATGTAATCTATGGCTAATGCACACAAGCAAGTCCTTCTCTTGAATCATCGTTAACTTAATCGAACGAACTTTAGGAGCATAGCTCGTGAACATGGCTCGTTTACACCCTTAGACAGGTGATAGAATGTTGATAGAATGTTATTCTCAACATTTACATTATGTGACAAACATCTAATCGTGCGTATAGCAAATGACACCTGTGCCAAAGTGGTTGGAACGAGAACAATTAAAATTTCCAGCAATATCAATCTCAATTCTGTGCTTTATGTGCTTGGACTTGTAATATCGTGTCGGTTGGTAGGCTCAACTGAGACCTTAACTGTGAAACTAAGTTCTTTGGTGATTGTTGTGTTTTTCAGGACTTGAGCATCGGGAAGATGATTGACAGTGCTAAACTTCGTGTAAGATTTACCTTCTTGAAGCCTCTCCTACATCTAGACAGTCTATTGAACTCAACTGTGAGCCAATCCATAGTTTTAGGTCTAGTAGTCTATCCAATAATGAAAATGAAATTATGATGTGGCACTATCGATTAGGACATCCAAATTTCATGTACTTGAAATATCTTTTCCCTTCATTATTTATCAATAAAAGTCCTGATTTCTTTCAGTGTGATGTATGCCAGTATGCTAAACATACCATACACATTTATGCACCCCGTCAATATCAACCAACACAACCTTTCTCTCATTCATGAGGACATTTGGGGACCATTCAAAAATCCAAGTCTTATTGGCTCTAGATGATTCTTATTTTTCGTTGATGATCACATGAGGTTGTGTTGGACTTTTCTTATGAAAGAAAAATTTGAGATCACACAATCTTTCAGAATTTTCATGCCATGATCAAGACCCAGTTCTAGGTTGACATACAGATTCTCAAAACAAATAATGCCAAAGACTTCTTTAATTCCAGTCTTAGCTCCTATCTCCAATCCAATGGCATAGTCCAACAAAGTTCATGTGTTGATACACCCAACAAAATGGAATAGCTGAATGAAAAATCCATCATATACTTGAGGTAGCCTGCTCCTTACTCTTCCAAGCTCACGCTCCAACCAAATTTTGGGTGGAAGCAGTCCTAACTAGCTACTTATCTTTCTTAAGTTCAGCACTCCATTTCAAGTTCTACAAAACATGTATCCTACACTCATATTGTCTCCAACATCCCTCTCAAACTCTTTGGATGTACTGTATTTGTCCACATCCACTCTTAGTATTAGGGAAAGTTTGACTCATGCACACTTAAGTGCATTTTCTTGGGATATTCAGCCAACAAAAGGGTTATAAGTGCTTCTCTTCTGTCACCTATAAAATTTTTCACTATGGATGTCACCTTCTTTGAACACATTCCATACTACTCTAATACCACAATTCAGGGGAGAACAAAATTGAATTACAGTATTGGGATTGGGAGTCCCTTCTTGAACCGAGTCCTTCCTCAATCTTACCATCATCATCACTCAACTCTCCATCAACTCCATCATCATCACAATCATATGCGCCATCTATCTCGGAACCACAAAAGAACACACCACCTTCCCATGACATAGTGAAGGTCTATGCGAGGAGAAAACATCTTGCGTCTTTGCACGAAACTCAGTTGTATCATAAGTCAACTCTAGGCCAAGTTGAATTTGAAAAGTAGCAGGATCTAATAGAACTAGTTCCATAGACAGATCCCACATTGGACCAACCTATTGTACACAGAAAAGGTATTAGATCTTGTACTCTTCATCCAATGCACAATTATATGTCCTCTCGTGTATCTCCAAGATACCAAGCATTTGTGACATCACTTGACAAGATTAGGATTCCTAGTTATGTGTATGAAGCTTTAAAAGTTCTTGAATGGTGCAAGACAATCCTAAAGGAATACACAACCCTTGAAAAGAATGGGACTTGGACACTATCTGAGCTACCTCAAGGAAAGAGAACTATGGGATATAAGTGAATTTTTTCAATCAAGTAGAACTCAGATGGAAGCATAAATAGATACAAGACTCGACTGGTGGCAAAAGGTTACACCCAATCTTATGGGATTGACTATTAGGAGACCTTTGCACCGGTTGCAAAACTCAATACCATCCGGGTATTACTGTCTATTGTTGCTAACTTACATTGACCTTTGATTCAACTAGATGTGAAGAACACCTTTTTAAATGGAGATCTAGTGGAAGAAGTTTACATAGATGTCCCTATAAGATTTTAGACAGATAGTACAAAAGGAAAAGTTTGCAAACTAAGGAGAGCCTTGTATGGGCTCAAACAATCACCCAAAGCTTGGTTTGACATATTTGCTAGAGTCCTTAAAAGAGATAGCTAATCCCAGTCTCAAGCTGATCATAGGCTATTTGTGAAACATTTTCCAGGTGGGAAAATCTCAGTACTAACTGTATATGTTGATGATATTGTCCTCATAGGAAACCATGAATTAGAAATCAAAAGGCTCAAGTCATCACTCATATCTAAGGAGTTTGAAATCAAGGATCTGGGACAACTCAAATATTTCTTGGGAATGGAGGTTGCTAGAAGTCACAAAGGAATCTTTGTATCTCAAAGAAAGTATGTTCTTGACCTACTACAAGAAACTGGGTTGAGTGGATGTAAGCTAGTTAATACACCTATGAATCCTAATACCAAGTTAAGGTCTTGGACTGATGAAATGGAAGCTGATGAACGACGATATCAACGATTGGTAGGCAAATTTATCTACCTAACTTACACTTGTCCAGATATAAGTTTTGCTGTCAGCTACGTTAGCCAATTTCTGGGAAATCCTTTAGTTGATCACATGGATGTTGTTATTTGAATATTGAGATATCTAAAAAGGGACCCAGGAAAAGACTCATGACGAACCTTGGAGGTTTACATTGATGTTGACTGGGGCAGGTTCACCTAGTGAGCAAAGATCTACTTCTAGATATTGTACATTCGTTTAGGGAAATTTGGTTACTTAGCGTAGTAAAAAGCAAACAATAGTTGCTCGAAGTAATGCCGAGGTTGAATTTCAAGCTTTGACATTGGGCATTTATGAGGGAATCTGGTTACAACGGATTGCTAAGAATCCAGGCAACCAAACATCACTATTAGTGAGAAGATTGAGCTCGATTCTTGTGCCTTCAAAACACTAGGAGAGTATTTATCGCTGAGCTAGTTTGAGGGAGAGTGTTGAAATTTAAACTAGGCAACTTGTTATTTTATCCCTATTTTATGGGGATTTATTTTTGTAATCTATTTCTTAGATGGATTGTAATTAACTCATACTTATCACATCTCTAATTTTAAGATATTTATCTTTGTATATAAGGAGGATATCCTATCAATGAAAAAAATAATTTTCCACCATAATTTTCTGATGAACTACAAGTTTAATATACTTTTTTTTATTCAGGTAGACATCTCTTAGCTCATGCCTAAGGCCTATGCCTATTACCATATTTTGGAAATTGATCTACTTCTCTAAACATGAGATGAAGTATCATGCATGTCATGCGTATGAGTTCATGCTCATTGAATGATCTCAGAATGTTGTACTCTTATATTTTGCTAATTCTTTAGTTTGTTCACTACATTAAATACTATCGTACCAAAATAATCAATACTAATTTGACCAAAATAGCTCCAACTTCGTCAAAAGCACTTCAACATTGTTATAGTAACTATGACCATAGCAACTACAATTGTAGCAGCTATGACCATAATTACTACAATTTGCTTCATATTGTAGCAGCTAAATCATAAATCCATAGCTGCTACAATTGCGATAGCTATGGTCATAGTTGTTACAACGTGTAGCAACTATGATAAATAGTTGTTACAATAGTGAAGTGATTTTGACCAAATTGGAGTGATTTTAATCTAAGTTGATAAAGTAAAATATTTTTTTTATGGCAATGTTCCATGTGTAGTAGCCGATCCTATCTAGTAGGATAAGGCTTGGTTGTTATTGAATGTTCCATGGGTAGTGATTTTGACGTAGTTGAGCAATTTTACTCTATGTTATAGTAGTACTAAAACAACGCTAAAGTGCTGAAATAAGGATATTTTTAGAATGAAAAATTAGGATGGGGCGTCTTTTGATTTTTTTTTTTAAAAATAGGGCACCCTTTTGACAATAATGGAATTAAGGGGCGTCCTTTTAATTTTTGCCCTAGAAAAAAAGGATGCAAGTATTGATAATGGGTATGTTGAGAGGACTCACGCATAGGAGATGCCAAGGTGATTGTTGTAATGGTTGTGAAGATAGGTGGGGGGTCGGATCACCAATACTGCCAACGGAGTCTAACAAAAGAAATGACGGTTCGTTGGAAAAAGGTAACAATGAATGGGGTGTCGGGTGACTATGTGAGAGGAGTGTAAGTCTATTTTTGGTATTTTTAGATTCGTAGTTGGAGGTGAGTGACTATGTTGGATCAAAGAAGATTCCATGAGACGGTTGCATTTGCAGGCAAGAGGGAGCTAAGTAGTGTGATGGGCCTCAAGATCGGATATTTCTCTTATTGGTATGTGGGAAGATGGAGAAAGAGATGGAATCCAAATATTTGGAGTTTGTGTTGCGAGTGGATCTACCAATCTAAGTTTGTGCATTGTAATATGCCATTAGAGCAGCAGGGTGGCCAAAGAAAATTGAGATAATCCAAACAGAGCAGTTGTGGTTCCTTTACAAGGCCAGTGATGACCTATTCTCCTATAATCCTAGTCCTTAATGATCTATTCTCAAAAATAATTTATTCTCCTATGATAAGGTTAAATCTATTTAGTTTATTATGATCAGTAAACTAAATAATAAGAGCGTTTTATAAGATCTAGAAAATTAATTTTAATTGCTGTATTAATCATCCATGGCTATATAGCATAAAATGTGCAAACATCACTATGCTCATTTAGGAACCTTACAACAAGCCAACAACTTCCAAATTGAAATTAGCTTGGTGTGACACACGGAATTACTTTTCATTCTTCTTGTGCTTGGCAGTTTTTTTAGGTGGGGTGGGGGTTGTGCAGTTTCTAGTGTACTCGTGAATTTTTGTTTAGAAATAAAATATGTGAAATTTATTTTGCAAGTTTTTCTTGAACTTGATATCTTGTATCACAGGCAATATGCTCAGCGGTCTCGGGTTCGTAAACTCCAGTACATTGCTGAGCTTGAAAATCATGTCCAGGCATTACAGGCAAGATTGAGAGATTGAATTAGTGCTAAAAAATATTAGATATCTTAATCAAGGAATTCAATGAACATTCTTTTTTGCCTTTTTTTTAATCTCTGTCTCTCTTCCAACTTCACCAATTTCAACAGGCAGAAGGATTGGAAGTTGCTGCTGAACTTGAATTTTTGGACCAGCAAAATCTTATTCTGAATTTGGAGAATCAAACCTTGAAGCAGAGACTTGACAGTCTAGCTCAGGAGAAGCTTATAAAACGACGTAAGTGTTTTGTTTTTCATGGTGTCACAGTTTTCATGATCCTCGTGTTTTTGAGGAGTTTACAGTAAAGTAAGATACTGGGTTTGTGATTGATAATAATATGGATTAATCAATATGGAATATGGAGTTATTCTCATTTATAAGTTTGCAACATTACTAATACCTTAGTTGAATAAATTCTGCAAACCACACTGACAACGCTCTACTCTTTCTCACATTTTATCTCAGATATTTTCGTAGCCATGGCCTACCTTGGGCATGTTCATAGACAAATCCCTAACATCATATGGTTTATAAGCAACCATGGTTCTAATCATGATAGATTCTTTTGCCTTTCACTACACTTGGCTGCTTAGGAGTACACATTTATGGTATCAGTAACTGACTGTACTGCCAGCCATGAAATTGCCCTTCTTGCTCCCACTCCAACACTAAATTTCCCCAACCCCCTCCCCTAATGCTGAAAGGCCTCACCTTAACTCTTGTTGCCTCCATCCTCCTTGCCACCACAATAGAACAGAGGGTTCATGATCCAGTTATGTTGACTAAAAGGTGATTCTCATCCAAGATTTAAAATTTCAAACCATCCTAGAATTTTGATTTATGATCGGAATGATACGATTTTTGTACTGCATCATACCGTACTGATATGATTTTATTACTTTTTAAAATATAAAATATATTAAATAAAAATATTTTTATTAATATTTGATCATTATAGGTGCTTATTATTGATTATTTGAAATGTTGAATGTTGAGTTTAAGTTTTAATATTATCTTGTAAAATACTTGATGCTTATTAAGTCAATTTAAGGTTAACTGAAATCCATCAAACATGCATGACAAGATTAAGTAGGTTTAAACAAGATTTAATTTGAAAAGATTAAAATTAAATCAAATTTATATATAGAATAATTTAGTTCATTAGTAGTAGTATAGTTTATAAAGTTAGAAATTATATTATATTTAATTTTTTTATCTTTCTTAATAATCTTATTTCTATGTCCTTTAAAGTTTTTTTTCTATGTTTATCTCGTGGACGGATAAAGAAGGGAAAAAGGATAATTATCCTTAAAGAGGTTATTTACCTTGGGAAAAAATGAAGGATAGAAAAAAAATCATCCTTAATGGGTTCTCTTTGTTTACTTCTTGTAGGATGGAGAAAAAATATTTAATGAATGAAAGAGAAAAAATAATAATAAGGAAGAAAAAAATAATGGATGAAAGATGAAAAAATTAAGAAGGAAAAAGTTAAGAGGGGAAAGGAATTATTGTCTAAAAATAAAAATTTCAATCTAAAATTAAAACTTAAAAGAAAATAATAAAAAAAGTTAAAATAAAAAAAACTCGTTGTGGCCTCCACGACCACAAGGAGGCCCCATGGGGTTGCGGCAACCTTCGTGACCTCACGAGGCTGTCACGAGTCGAAACGACCTCAGTGATGCCAGTGTCGGCGCAATGGTAAATTTTGCTCATGCCGACCGACATTACACGATATTTAATTCCTTGTTCTCCCCTACAAGATAGTTTTTGTTATGGAAAAAAATGAAATGGTGGTGGATCCAATTTCTAAAAGAATGTAACAATGGTTGTATCATGGTTTAAAGCTTATGGGGGTTTCAATCCTCTAGAACAGTATAACTTTGGTATAGTAGATGTTGACGCAGCATGCTTCGTCATGATAATTTAAATTAGTTTTACTCCTTTAATCATACTTCACTTAAGTTATTTACTTCTAAACATAAGGCAATTGAAGTTAGATAATTAATTGATTTAACATTTTGTTGTACCATATTGTCTCAATATTTGGCTTGGTTCAAATTGAGATTAATTCAATTAAGTTTTACTCAAATAACTTATTTACCCTTAGATTTTTCTACTTTTGAAGTAAATTTATAGCAATTGGTAATTCAATTGAATTAAAATTTTATTGTATTACGCCCTTATACTTGACACCCATTAAATAAAACATGTGAAATGAATTCAAATTAATTTATTTTTTTTCCTCTTTCACTTGTCTTCTTTTAAAAGTATGATTGTAATGATTAGATTGCTAATTGAATTAAAAATTCAAAGAAACAAGCCACAAAAATATAAAAGCATCTCGACTAAGAAACATAAACATTAGATATTTAAGGCATTTGAATTCATCTCGATACACTTTGACATGTTTTGAAGCATGCCAAAATATGTTTCATATATATAACACTCATCTATACAAGCATCACTGGGATTACATGCACGAGAGGCATACGGGCCCATGCTATCTAGTGGATTTTTGGAATTCATCTAAATGGTTGATTTTGACCATGCCAAATCTAGCACAATTCAAGATTTCAAACATGGATGGCATAAAATAAAAATTAGGATTTTGTAATTGGGGCTTATACACAGCAATTACAAATAAAACGACAATTTACGGAACCACACATTTGCCTTTTACTAATTCCTAAATCACACACCTTGTTCCAAAATACCCGTCCCTCTATACATGCGCTTATTTGGCCCACTCGAGCATCAAAGTACATTTAAAATCTTGAAAATAGATCACGCTTTATAGGGATTTGTAAGCATTGTTTTTCTCTCAGTAAAAGTTTTTCTTAAAAATGTTATAGTGAGTTAACTATGGGGTGGAATCAAAATTAAAGGACATGATTATACTCAGGAGAGTCCTAAGAGTACAATAGTCTTGATTTGGATCAAATATGATAAGTTTAAATTTATCAGTGAGTTTTGCCAAAACTCACTGGTAAAACTCACTGATGGCCTTAATCACATCTAGATCAACTCAAGTCAACACTAATGCTTCTTAGGGGTTTTTGAAGTCTCACAATGTCCTCCAACTTTAATTTCACACCTTAGATAGACTCTTGTGACTTTCTAAAATTTATACAACTTTGAATACATTCAATACAAATTCACTGTTGGATTTAGGCATATAATATTCACTCAACAACAATACCAATGTGTTTTTAGGACTTTTTTGACTTTGATCATGCCTAAAATTTCAAAATATAGACATTGTACGACCATCAACGAGTTTTGACCATCAGTGAGTTTTGATCAAAACTCATTGATGGTCTTACTATATCAAAATTAATCCAAACCAAAAACAATATACTCCTAGGAGCCTCACGAGTCTTATCATGCCTTCAAACTTTAATTCTACAACCAAGATAGTATAATGTGGGTTTTTGAAATTTAGATAGCTTTACGTAATTTTGGCACAAATTCACTATTAGACTCAGGTGTATCACATTCACTCAATAATAATATAAACGTATTCATAGAACTTTGCTGATTTTGACCATGCCTATA
Organism: Curcuma longa; assembly: GCF_044706935.1. Taxonomy (NCBI): domain Eukaryota; kingdom Viridiplantae; phylum Streptophyta; class Magnoliopsida; order Zingiberales; family Zingiberaceae; genus Curcuma; species Curcuma longa. The sequence goes on along the minus strand of NC_133870.1, from coordinate 2,302,586 downwards.
TTTCAGAATTTAGATATTGCATGATCATTAGTGAGTTTTGGTCTAAACTCACTACTAAAACTCATTGATGACCTTAGTCACATCTGAATTAATCTAATCAGAACCAATAGACTCCTAAGAATCTCCTGAGTCTCACCATGCACTCCAACTTTAGTTTCACATCCTAGATACACTCTTGTGAGTTTCTAAAATTTATATAATTTTGAGTAAATTTAATACAAACTCACTGTTGAATTTAAGCATATTATATTCACTTAACAACACTAATATATTCCTGAGACTCTGCTGGATTTGATCATGTCCAAAATTTTAAAATCTAGACATTGTATGACCATTAATGAATTTTGGCCAAAACTCATTGATAACCTTAGCCACATCTGAATCAATCCAAACTAAGACTAATGCACTCCCAAGAGCCTCTTGAGTCTCACCATGCCCAAAATTTCTGATTTTGGAGTTCGTACAACCATAGATGAGTTTTGGCCAAAACTTATTGATGGTCGTATATTGTCCAGAATTTGAAATTTTAGGCATAGTGAAAGTCAGGAGAGTCTCAGGAACACATTCATGCTGTTGTTGAGTGAATATGATTGACCTAAGTTATCTAAATTTTAAAAACTTACAACATGCTATTTAGACTGTGAAGTTAAGATTTAAGGGTCTGGTGAGATTCAAGAACCTCCTAGGAGTGCATTGATCTTGGTATGAGCTAATTCTAATGTTTCTAAGATAATTAGTGAGTTTATGCTAAAATCATATAAAGTTATCTAAATTTCAGAAATCCACACAGCATTCTATTTAGATTGTACAGTGTAAAAACTCACTAATGATGTTAGTGCTCAGATTCTGAAATTTTAGGCATAATTAGAGTTTGGGGAGTTTTAGGAACACATTTGTAATGTTGTTAAGTGAATATTATAGGCCTAAGTCCAATAGTGAGTTTGTGCTAAAATTACATAAAGCTATCTAAATTTTAGAACCCTACAACATGCTGCATAGGTTATGGAATTAAGGTTTAAGGGCATGATGAGACTTAGGAGGCTACTAGGAGTGCATTGGTCTTGGTTTGAATTGATTTTGATGTGGTAAGATCATCAGTTAATTTTGATCAAAATTTGATAGTCGACAGTGTCCAGATATTAAAATTTTGGACATTGGTCAGAGTTAGAAGAGTTCCAGGAACACATTGAATTATTGTTGAGTGAATATGATATACCTAAATTTAACAGTGAGTTTGTGCCAAATTTATTCAAAGTTATATAAATTTTAAAACTTACAACAGTTTATCTAGAATGTGAAACCAAAATTGAAGAGCGTAGTGACATTTAGGAGGCTCCTAGTAGTACATTGATCCTAGTGTGGATTCTTATTGAGTGTAACCATGCCCTCTAATTTTAATTCCACCCCATATTTATTCCATTTTGAGGTTTTAAAAAAATTTAGCTTTTTTTAAGAGAGAAATAATGCTTTCAAATTCCTATAAAGTGTGGTGTATTTTTTGAGATTTTAAATATACTTTGGTGCTTGGGTGGGTTGGATAAGCTCGTGTACAGAAAGAGGGGTATTTTTGAAAAGAGGTGCGTCATTTGATAAATATGAAAGTGTGGTGCATGATTCGAGTATTAGTAAAAGTCAAGTATGTGGTTTACTAAATTGCTGCAAATAAAAAGTTTCAAATAGATAGGTGATATCCATTGCACAGGATCCATCCAGCAAGGACCATTCAAAAGTGGGAGATTAAGAAATTTGATTAAAATCTCCAGAGTTCAAAACTACACTGACTGATCAAGATCCAGACTTGTGCAACTTTGACACATCAATCTGATAAACTCACAATCTCTTCGGAAATTACTTTTTTAATTTTATTCTCTAGTTTACTTATTAATATTCAATTAATTATTGCAAAGAAAATTCTGATGTACCTTGGTCCCTATGTCTGTTTCATAACCTTACTATTTGTCAATATTCCTACAACAATTAACAACTAGGAAATAATACCATAATCATGAGATGTAGATTCCAATTGTGAAGATTCTAAAATCATTTACTTAATATGGACGAGTCAAATGGGTTTGATAAGATATTTACAAGGCAAAGAGTCTTGTTAGAACATAGCACCTCAATTAACCACAGTTACATCATTGCATATTTATGGAAGATTTAAGTAAAAAAAAAACAGCCCGGTGCACGAAGTTCCCGCCGATATGAGATCCCGAAGAAGGGTCTATTGTACGCAGTCTTATCCTGTTTTGCAAAAGACTATTCCGAGACTTGAACCCGTGACCTCTAGATTACACGGCAACAACTTTACTGTTGCATAAGGCTCCCTTTCTTATGGAAGATTTAAGTAAATTTCTTGGAAATCATAATACCAGTACAGCGAAAATTACCCATGGAAACAAACCTTTAACTCAGTTTTGTGAACATTCAGAGAAAGATGAAACTGAAGAATTCAGTAAGTGAGCATTTAGAGAGATGAAAATAAAGAAGACTAAAAAAGACAATATAGGAGATCATGTGTCTGTTAATCTCGAACAAGTCATTAAACAATTGCACAAGAAACTTTATGCCTGCTCTATTGATTCATTTATATTGTGAAATAATTGAGATCAATGTTGATGTATTTGACTGACCAGTTGACCTGAACACTAAAATTTTCAACATAGAGGCTTTGGTACCTAATTTGGAATCATTTAAGCTGCATCTTTGTTTGACTGGAACATTACTCAAATTTTCAATATAGAGTTTTTGCTACCTAATAAGGAACCATTTGAGCCTCCATCTTTAGTTGTTGATTTTCCCATAGGCTGCATTTTCTTGAATTCCAATGTCAAGATATGCTGCAGAAAGGCATTGTTCTAGAAAGCATTTGCATAAGGCACCTATGTGGCTGCATGAGTTTATATGGCATTCTTGGCAAGCTTCTTTAGTAGATGCAAGCCAACCCGTCTCACCTCTGGTTGATTTCCCAATATTTCCACGTGCAAGGAAGGACAGTGACGTGTCACTCTGCATTTCTCATACAACGGAGGAATTCTTTTTGATGATGCCATTTGTTGTTGATGAATGGAAGGGTGGTGGTCGCGACACCCACTACACCCTTGTTCAATAGATATAAGCCAGCACATGACTGGTGAGGTCCTCCTGCCTATTCCCCTAGACTTCTACTTGTAAGGAAGGTGACTGTAAATGAATATCTTGGCTTCTCAGGACAGCAACATGAGATTTCTATGCACCAACAACTCATGAACCTCTATTATAGGCCATCAGACATTATTTATTGCAATTTAGCCAACTCACTGAGTGGCCATTGCTAATGAGATTGATGGTTTGATGTGCTTCAACCCAAGATTCAGCTTGGCAGTCTATAGTTACATGAACCTTATTATATATTTGAACCCATCATTGAAACTGAAAGAAGTGATCTCAACCTTCTCATTGAAACTTGAAGTCATGGAGCTATAATTGTAGCAATTTCTCAAGAAAAATGGTGTAAATAGTGTGGGAAATGCAGACGTTCAAAAATTCTATCCAGCTGGTATATTCCTCATGGTCTACAGCATATTGTGGATAATTACTTCAAGTTTGGATTCTATGTATGTGGAGACTGGCTCTATTACCAAATTGACAAGGCTCAAGCTTTGCAATTACGTCCATGATTAGTTGGTTGGCTTGCCAGGTAGGACGGAATTTTTAGGATGAGGAGATGATCTCCTTCAATGCATGAGCTTTCTTCATTCTACCTTTTTTGGAGAGAGAAGCGGAAGAGATTTTTACATATATAGTTAAATTTTCTGAAGACACTGATTCAACACCTCCAACCATTCACCGTTTAACTCATTCAACCAGACACAACACACACACATGCACACACAAATGCCATTACCACAGTATTTGCTTGGTCACACTTACCCGTTCAATCACATACCTATCAACCTACAAGTCTTCATGCTCATAAATAACTTTGCTCATGCATGTTCCCATCCAAACCTCAGTCTTGAAGACTCATCACTCATGAAGAGGAGGGGAAACAAGTGGGAAGGAGAGTAGAAGGAAAACCCCCAAACCTCTTTACATTGATCTACAAAAAGGTAGGAGGTATGCTTATTTACCTGGAGTGAAGGGAGGGAGTAGAAGTGGAGAGGGAGAGAGAGGGGAACAAGGGGACAAGGAAAAGAACTGAACCTATTTACCTTGATCTGTAGAAAGGAAGGTGATATCTTTCTTTTTCCTATTTACTTTGCAAGAGTCATGAACAGAAAAGAGATATAATTTACCACAATACCCACTGAAATCATCCATAATATGCGTCCTTTTTTTAGTGTTACACTTGAAGTGGCATGAAAATATGCCCACTGGATCTGTAAATAGAGTCGCTCCTATTTTGATATGCCTTTTGGTTTTGAAAATCATGGTGCCATGCTACCTAGATTATTCTTGCCTTTTTTTTTTCAAGTGGCACATCCAACTTGAAAATAAATGGAAATTTGAAGCTTCTTTAATGTTGTGATGCAGTTCAACAGGAAACTCTGGAACGTGAGATAGCTCGTCTTCGACAACTATATCAACAACAACCACAAGAACAGCCTTATTCTGCTAATCGCAGCAGTAGCATTAGAGATCTTGATTCCCAGTTTCTGAATCTTTCTTTGAAGCACAAGGAGAAAAGTTCTGGGCAAGAACCAGTTAGCGGCCCGCTTCACATTTAGCATTGACCCTTCCGAGCTGTTGTGAGCTTAACATGCCGTATTTGACCTCATTCACCAGCATGAACTGACACCAAATGTGCCTTGGAGAGGTATGTTGGAGAATTGAAACTGCACAAACTTGGCGAATAATTTCAGATCATCAGTAACTTCAATTATCATATTCTCTTTTTTCTCCCCCCTTTTCTCGATATGTTATCTAGCAGTCACTTTCAGCTCTTATGAGCAGTAAGTGGTGTTAGGTTCTTGTACTACTATGTTCATTTCTTCATTTCTGTATCATCGTGAATTCTGCTTGGCTTTCACCCTTGCATTTTCAATGTAATCTTTACTACGTCCTCACCTATTTAATAGTAGTTGATAGGTAGTAAGTATATCATTCGAGGAAGGGCTGAAGAATGATTCCGGCCTTTCGCGTCTCCGCCGCATTGACTAATTTTATTGCCAATTCAATGTCTTTGTGTTGAGATATGGTGTGTTTACTTAGTCTGGAAACTTCATTTTAACATGTGTTTTGGCTTTTCTTGTGTCTGTTCTTTTGGATCCTCCAACAATCATTATTTTGATGATTAGTTAAAGGTCGAAATATCATTTTTATGAAGTTATTATTCTCTCATCATCATCATTTTCCATTATGTCCTTCACCACTCTTCAAGAATTAGCCGGATTAAGCATGGTGAATAAGTGGATGTATGAGTTGAGAGGGCCAAAGTGATTATATAAATGGATTGTGCAGGTAAGGCGAGCTACATGATAAGCATGTCATGTTAATGGGGAAAGTCGAGGGGCGAAGTAGTTGAGAGCTAAGATGGTTAAAATGTTTCTTAGTCCATTTGAAGTTGTGAAGGTGGTGATGACGATGGTGACAAATGTTTATTGTGTTTAGCGAGTTTTTTTATGATCCTTGTGGATTAACAATTTCAGTTTTTGACAATCACTAATGAGTTTTTTTCTTTCATTTTTAGTGGTTGGTGGATCTTGGTTAGTCATGAAAAATAATATATATATATATATATATATATATATATATATTTTTTTAATTTAGGTGTTTAAGTTTCGTTTGATTAATTCTGAATGTAGATGATATTTCCTCTTGATTCGTCTATCTAATAATTTTAGAGTATAATTTTTGCACATTTAGAGATTGGCAGCTAAAATATTCATCTCTTTTGAAATTTAAATTTTGATTCTCTTATTTATTTCGTTAAATATTCAGTACATTTTAGATCCCTCGTTCAAATAAGCACGCACTTAACCTATTTCATAGGAAAATAGTAAATGAGAAAGATACTTAAAAAAAACAATAGAAATTACAATTCAATTGCAAGTTATTTGAATAAATGATTGAATACTTTAAGAAAAAAAATGGATCCGCCATCTCAACAACTCCTAGAATCGACTTCATAAGGAAGTAAATTTATGTATACATGCAAAAGGCACATAGTGAGGTGAATGACAAATTTTAAGTTTTATAAAATTCAACTCTTAATTGTTACACTAGAAATTTCATATATCCACTGTCTGTACTATGCCCTAAGGTAATGATCGAATACTTTAAGAACCTTGTATCATACTAGATTCATACTTAGAATAAAATTAGAGCGAAAGAGGAGAATATGAAAATTTAAGATTAATCAGGTGAACTGAAGTTCAGGCATCTAGATTAAAAAAAATTATTGATCAATAAATAGTTAAAACTAATTCTCTTTAAATTTACTTACATCTAATGGCTAGGGACCTTCATGTAAAACACCATAAAATATTCAATCATATTATTATTATTATTTTGATACCTTCATTGACCAACATGGTAAAACATGCCATAATGTTCAACATGCTGGATCATATATACTAATTTCACTCCAATCCTTTTTCATGATAAACTTTTAGCAATTTTTTATTTAAACATTCTTTTTTTCCTTTTTTTCCTTTTTTTGATATATATTTTGTTGTCTTTTATCTTCTTTCTCAAATAAGCAAGGTTTAAAGTACAGGAGTTAAAATGGGTAAATTTGACTAGGCAGTCCCAAGTTTGGCCGACCTATTTATGTATCGAGTAATGTCGAGGATGACATGATTTTGTATAGATTTTGCTTGGACACGGGTTAATTTAGCTCCCAGGATATAGTTGAGTTGATTGTTGCAGAACAGATTTGTTGTAGTAAGCAAGAGTCGAATCTCGACGAAGTCAAGGTAATGCCCTTCCCATAATGATCAACTGTAGCTTCTTAATTTACCTCCTCACAGATGATCGTAAAATCGATCATGTGAAACCACTGAGATGACAGATTCCATCTTTTGTTGTATTGAACGCAAGTCAACTTGACTAATTAGGTCCCAAGCTTCATAAACTTATTTTTTTCATAAATAAAAATATAAAAACATATGAAAAATAAAATTTGAAAAATATTTTTCATTTTTTTATTTTAAAAATAATTTTATATATCAGATTTGGTACATGTATTATATTCACTCTAACTCTATATTATTTCTATTTTGACCTAAAATTAAATTGTGTCTAATTTAGTCCATGTCGAGCTACTTTTGCCTAGTCCAATCGATGATGATTTATATTGTATCTTATAACATATCAAATTTTTAAGACCAAGATTTGATTTTGATCCACTATAATTTACTTTCTTAGCGAATAACTTTATTTTTTAGAATCTTATTTTAACCATTCTAAAAATGTATTTTTTAAAAAAAAATCATCATCGTCAAACTATATAGAATCTTTCTCGAAATTATTTAGAAATTTCTATATAATTTTTTATGATAAAAATATTTAGATATTCGGTAAGATATTAAAATATCTAAATATTTATAGGATATTCTAACTTCTCTTTGAGTGAATTAGTTGTACTCATGAATTTTGCAATAGGTGAGGAGAGGGAAGAGGAAAAAAGAGGAAAGAAAATTTTAACTCTTGTGTCTGATTGAGATGGTGTGAGCTAAGGAAGGAAAGGAGAGAGAAAGGTAAGTTTCACTCTTGCATGTTCAAGAATTGATATAATTTCTTACGCTCTCGGATTTGAGAGAAAAAGAACTCAAAAATATTTTATTTTAATATTATCTTTATTTTAAAATATTAATTTTTAAATTAACTCATCTATTTAAGTATTTCATTTTTGCATCATCAATTCTCATACAATGCGTACCGTCACAGCTCAATGTCTAATCGCTCGCATTCCATGACGTCGACATCGGCCCTCGCCACCTATTTCTCCAAGGACAGGATTCAAGGAGATAGAGATAGGTAATCCTAATCTACTTCTTCTTCTTCTCCTCCGAGGACAGGGATAGGGATTTATCGAAAGAGCATGCGTTGTCTTTTTTAGAACTTTGTATATCCCATCTTTTACATGCAATACTAACAGAATTTTTTAGCAAAAATCTTACATCTGTAGATTTAATAAGTTATACATATTCTTTTTACCTATAAATTTATTTTAGTGTTATGGGTTGATATATCCTGATCAACATGGACGGAGCTTACATGGGCCCAGTATGGGCAGCCGCCCACACTGGGCCCAAACAAAGCTCCGACCATGTGCCCAAGAGACCTATTTTCTCACCGATTCTATGCCCACCACGTAGAAAATTATCATTCATCTAGGCATCATCTTGACCACCCGTGTAGCTAACATATCCATGTGTTTGATTTTTGATATTTAATGAGTCAACGCCATAAGCCATGGTAAAAAAAATCAACAATTCAATTAATAATAAATGATTAAATTGGTGGATTTTGAGAAACGCAATCAATTGAGTACAATAATGAACTTGAATTGTTAGATCATTGATAATCAATGAAAATTCATGTGGTCCAAAACCACTTGGAGATCAAATTCAAACAATAAAAACATTAAGATCAACATAAATTGAACAATAAAAAATAATATATGGAAGAGAAGTTTTTTGCTACTTTGTGAAAATTTTATAGTGAAATTTGAGATCTAATGTCATCGATCAAACATCTTATGCTCGCCATAAGAAGAACGATGCAAACTGGGTTTCAGACCTTTCGACACCTAGTATAATTAGCGGCGGCGCTACCGATGAGGTGGACGCCTCAACCCAGAGGGATTCAAGTCGGATCTCGCAGTTGAATCTTAGAGTACATGAGGATGCCACTCTCGAGCGAGAACATTGGTACCTCCATCCCTTCCTATGTTGGTCCACTTGCAAAATTGTAAATTTAAACACAACATTAATATTTTTGATATCATTTTTTGTTTTACAAATAAAAAAATTATTAATGTCATTATATTTATATATTAATTAATTAAACGTATTAATCTTATTAACTGATTTAATTTTTTATCATAAATCCAAACTTCATGTTCATCTCCTTCACTCTCTGCAACAAGTAAGGAATTCTGCTCAATAACGATTCTAAATTTTTTTTCCTGTTCAGCGAAAAAGATATAAGGCAGTGACGCAGTTGCTTGCGCTGCCTGCCGAGGCAGCAATGTGGCAGCCTCCCAAGCTGCCACTGCCCCACCAAGCAGCGACGTAGCCGCTGCCCTGCCAAGTAGCGACACGGCCATTGCCCCGCTTGTTGCGACTACGATTGTAGAGAGAGTGTTTGCTGCCAGGGGCGGAGCTACAGGGGGGGGCGCCTGGGGGCGGTCGCCCCCCTGCCCCCTGGGAGTGATCCGGGAAGAAACTGTCGGCGATAGATTGTGGAATTTTGATCTGCTCACTCTCGCTACCTCGAGATCTAGATCGAGCGAGGAGGAGAAGGGCGGAGTGAGCGATGGCGGCGGAGCAAGGGAAGGAAGGGTGGTTTATCTATGGGTTCGTGGCGCGGGGGACAGTGGTTCTAGCCGAGTATACAGAATATACTGGAAACTTCTCTGCCATTGCGGCGCAGTGCCTCCAGAAGTTGCCTTCCTCCGACAACGTGTCCACCTACGCGTGCGACGGCCACGCCTTCATCTTTCTCGTACACAGTGGCTACGGTAACTCCCTGATTTCGTATCCATGTACCTTACTTTTAGTCTTTTGTTTGATTCAAAAGGGAGCTATTGTCTGCTGGTATTTCGATGTGGTTCTAGATCTTCAGGGTTTGCGCCTCGTGATGGCCACTGGATTGGTTAATGTCTGCGCAAGGTGGAGTTACTCGTTGTAGGCTTGTAGCTAGGTTTGTCAAATCCTTTTACTTATGATACTTGTTATGGGGTTAAAAGGATACGGACGAGGTTAACCAAGTCCTAATCGGTGACCATATCAATCGCACCCAAGGAGGCACGGGAGACCTCATGAGACCCCTCCTCGCTCGCTCTTCCGGGGAATGAACCGAAGTCCACTTCGGTTCGGTCACGCCCCCTCCTCCTCGTGCACCATGCTGGGGAATGAACCGAAGTCTGCTTCGGTTCGGTCACGCCCCCTCCTCCTCGTGCACCATGCTGGGGAATGAACCGAAGTCCACTTCGGTTCGGTCACGCCCCCTTCTCCTCGTGCACCATGTTGGGGAATGAACCGAAGTCCACTTCGGTTCGGTCCCCTTCTCTCACCTGCTAGTTCCCAAGGGCCACTCCGCCCATCATTTGTTATGATGATCCCACGTGTCCTCTCACTTATTTCATCATGACACGTGTCTGAGGGGACCGCTCTTTTCTTGCAAGTCAATGCTGCCACAAGCCCACTAAACAGGCCATACCTCGGACCATACCCTTAGACATTTTGTAGGACACATTCATAACGTTGATGGGGCCCTCCGGGTCATGTCAGAGACATGACATTTCAGAATCTCCTTCCTTAAGAGGGTTAGTGTTTCAGTGGAGAAAGGTACGCGCACGCAAACGAGCTCTTAGAATTTTCCTCTTCTTCTCCTTTAGCAGTTCCTCATCTCCACGGACTAACTTAAGCATCGGAGTGGTCGCGCCGGGAAGGATCCCCGGCCCTCCAGCTCACTTGCTCTTTCTTGTAGGCTTACTATCCACCAGGGAGGCAGATCTTGGACGAGGTGCTGTAGAGTGAGCTAGCCGTCCCGTCCGAAGGTGTCTCTCAACAGGAACATATTTTGGCGCCGTCTGTGGGAATACGAATTGCCCTGCCTTGAGACATGCCGACGGACAACCAGCAACCTCCTCTCGACCCTCCTCGCCCAACTAACATGACACAAGGAGACCTGGATTTGGTGGTGGCTACTGTCCTCCAGGCTTTAGAGAAGCATCAAAGGGAAGCTCCCGTTCTTCCCCAAACAGACCTTGCTAGGCCTGCTGTAACTCCCCCTGCTCCACTACGAGGACCCGCTTGTCGATTATATACGCCGGCAGAAGACCCTCAGGTGCCCTCCGGGCGGGCTCAGGGGGGGAGGGAGCATCAAGGTACCTCTATGGAGTCCGCAGCAGAATCAGTTTTTCGGGATCCTCTTAAGGGAAAAGCTCCCATGACCGGCGGAAACACGGGAATAATACCAGCTAAGTCTCCTTTCACTCGCCGAATCTTAGATGAAGAGGTACCTCGTCGCTTCCGTACCCACCAATTCGCTGATTACACTGGGGCCACGGACCCCGAAGATCATGTAGGCCGGTTTGAAAACGCCGCTTCCCTTCATCAGTACACGGACGCCATTAGATGTCGGGTCTTCTCAACTACCCTCTCCGGATCCGCGCTGCGATGGTTCAGCCGATTGCCCCCTGCTTCCATCGATTCCTTCGAAGCGTTCAAAGACTTGTTCCTGCAGCACTTCTCCACCAGCCGTACTTATTGCAAGACAACAACAGACCTTTTCGCTATCAAGCAGGGGCCCAAGGAGTCCTTAAAAGACTTTGTGCGCCGCTTCAATCGCGTAGCGCAGGATGTGCCGGACGCTACTTCCCCGGTCCTGGTAAGCGCCTTCTCACAAGGTATACTCGAAGGAGATTTTTTCCGATCGCTAATCAAGAAGCCACCTATCAACTATGACGCCCTGCAAAGCCGAGCCGTTAAGTATATTCATGTGGAGGAGGCCCAGTCCTCTCGTCGCAAGGAAACCAACGCCTGCCCCAGTGGGCCTAGTCGAGATCTGGCTGGTTCTCACCGGCTAGAAAAACGACAACCTCCTCAGCTCCAAAGAAGGCCGCAAGTGGAGCATCACCCCACACCGATACAACCCAACCCTCGGGCCATAAATGCGGTGGCAGGAAGTGCAGGGCAAGTAGCGGGGAATCGTCGGTGGCTCCCCCGGTTCTGTACATTTCACAACACACAAAGCCATGACCTTAGCGAGTGTCATCAATACGCTCGTAAATTGAGACAAGAAGCCGATCAGCGCGCTCCGGGAAGATCGACACATCGGACACCGCAAACGCCGCCAAGACGGACACATCGGGAGACACGTCCTCCCTCTCCTCGACCTGCTCGCCCGCGAGACCGATCTCCTAGGCGGTCCGCTCCTCCTCTGCGACAGCCCGCACCTATCAGCCCGGAGATTCGTAGTCAAAGGGAAGCTCCTGAAGTAATCAGAATAACGCCCCCCTGAGACGTATCAACATGATCGTCGGAGGAGCCACCGATGAGGATTCTCATCGGACTCGTAAGGCCGGTGGCCGCCAGCTCGAAGTTTGTAAAGTAAGCCGCGATAAATTCCCCGAAAGTCCCGTCATTTCCTTCGGGCCCCAAGATGTGGATGGTGTCGAAGTACCACACGATGATGCCCTGGTCATCAGAGCAACGGTAGCCAACTATGATATTGGCCGAGTCTTCGTTGACACCGGCAGCTCTGTCAACATTCTGTTTGCCAATACCTTCCAACAGATGGATATTGTTGAAGACAGCCTGGCACCACTGACTACGCCTCTCTACGGATTCACTGGAAATGAAGTCCAGCCGTTGGGGCAAATCACTCTCCCTATCTCCCTCGGCGAACTCCCTCTGATGCGGACCCGGCGCGTTTCATTCATCATCGTGGATGCTCCTTCCTCGTACAACATCATTTTGGGAAGGCCAACCCTTAGCGCCTTTTCGGCCGTAGTCTTCACATACCACCAGAAGATGAAGTTTCCCGTAGGAGACAAGGTAGGCGAAGTCCGGGGAGATCAAATGATCTCCCGGCGGTGCTATGTGGACATGATCCGCACCGATTCCCGGAAAAAGCAAAAAGAATCAGGGGTGAAGTTCATGTTATCCAAGAGGCGGCCTCCGATAAGAGTTTTGAAGAAAAGGAAGCCTTGCAAGTACATCCTGACCGAACTGAGACTACGGTTCAGGTGGCAGCGGACACTCCCGCCTGAATTGAAGGAAGAGCTCGGCGCCTGCCTCCTTCGAAATCAAGATATATTTGCTTGGACACCAGAAGACATCACCAGCATTTCTCCATCC
>NC_133870.1:2116488-2289470 GCF_044706935.1 Curcuma longa | reverse complement strand
CACCACAGAAGAGAATATGTATCTGATATGCTCTTCACTCGAAGCGTCAAAATCAGAGAAGTTAAAGATATATTCGGACCTCAGATCATCTTCTGGATTATTGCTGATAGGACGCCGGAAAACGAATACCAATACTGCAGGCCACTGACTGTTGACATATATTGCCTGGGCATTGATTGTAAGAGCGATTCTTTCTTCTCCAACCGCGACCCACTCAGGTAACGTGACAACGGTCATATCTTCGCCCTCAGTGACGAAGGCCAAGGGAACGTCTTCTACGAAGTCCTCAGCATATTCCCCCTGTTCGCCATAACTAATGAAGTCTTCGTCTTCGCCCTCAGTGATATCTTCTCCCTCAGTGACGAAGGCCAAGGGAACGTCTTCGTCGACGACGTCCTCAGCATATTCCCCCTGTTCGCCATAACTAATGAAGTCTTCATCGTCAGTCATATCTTCGCCCTCAGTCATATCTTCGCCCTCAGTGACGAAGGCCAACGGAATGTCTTCGTCTTCGCCATCACTGACGAAGTCCTCAACATATTCGTCCTGTTCGCCATAACTAATGAAGTCTTCATCGTCACCGCTGGGGAAAGAATCGGCGTCGCCGGCACCGCCGCTGGGGTATGAATCACCGGCGTCGTCGGCGCTACCAGGGGTGCCCATGTCTCTGGTGTTGGCGTTCCCGTCGCCATTACCGTCGGCGTCGCCGTCGAAGAACTGAAAAAATCACCGCCCGTCGCCGTCGCCTGACATCGGAGGAGAAAGCCGCAACCCTAGCGTGAAACAGCGGAATGGCGAAATAGCCGTGACTCTAAAATTTAAAACCCGTAACCCATGCTTTCATTAAACCGCAACAAATTAATCCCTAACCCAAGAAATTAAACCTAATTGGAGAAAATCTAATACGAGCCGGTAGAGAAAATTAAATCCAAGCCCTCACTATTTAAAAAACCATGCATTAAACCTAGAGAAAATTAAATTAAACCAATTTTTTTTTAAAAATAAGTATTTAAATATAAATAATTTTTTATAAAAATAATACGTATAATACTAATGAAAAATTTTAAATTTAAAAAATAAAATTCATAAAGAATTCATCTTTAATTTATTTTCTAATTTTTATTTTAAATAGTGATTTATCAAATTTTAAATCTACATCAAAAACTAAAAAAATTAAAAAATTTTCTTGTTATATACTAAAATATTTTTTGTAATTCAACAAAATTATGATTCTTAAAAATTTTAAATTTTATTTTAAACTATAATGTCTTCAATTTCTATATAAAATGTAAAAAAAATAAACTCTTAAAATTGTAAATAAATTTTGTTTAACTAGTTTTTGTCATAAATTTATAAAATTTACATTTTAAAATTTTATAAATTTAAAAAGTTTTTGATAACTCTACCAGTGACGTATAAAGTCATCGTAACATAATCTCAATTTTAAATAAAAGAGGAGAATTATATTAGATTATGAAATAACGTCATGAATTGATTCATCAAATTATTATATTAATATTAGATTATTTCATGAAAAATATATTTCAAGATTTGATTACAATATTTCTACATCGATCGATATATTTCCATAAAAATTTTAATATAATATTAAACATGCAAAAGTTTTCATATCATTATATGTCTCAAACATAGTTTTTGTTCAAATACCTCACCTCTAAATTTTTTATTTTCTTTAAACAATAATGTGTTTTGTTATGGGTGTAAAGGAGCGTGTCATGGTTCATCAAGCCCAACAGTATCATCCCGACTCGGCATCTCGGCCCCGAGCCGAATCCACCTATCCGGACGGAGGGCTCGACAGCCCTATCGTCCCGACTCGGCATCTCAGCCCCGAGCCGACTCCACCTATCCGGACGTAGGGCCTGCTAGCCCTATCGTCCCGCCCCGACATCTCGGCCCCGAGCCGATTCCACCCGTTCGGACGTGAAGCCGAGACCATTTTATACGGACTTCCCCTTTCCCAAGGACCACTCCCCCATCATACGGTTGTGAATGTTCTCCTGCTGCCTTTGTAGCTCATCATAGCAAGGCGCGTGCATGACATGACCCCCCTCTTTAATACAAGTCAACGATGGGGCATATGCGTTAACTATACCATACTCTCTGACACATCCATAATGGTGATGGGACCCCGGTCGCATCTATGATGTGACACAGCCTCTTCAGCTTATATAAAAGGTTAACTTTACACTGGGTAAGGTATGAACAATCTAACACACTCTCAATTCCCTCCTTTTCTGAAGAAGCTGATTTAATCATTGGAGTGGTCGCGCCGGGACTACCCCTGGCCTTCCTACTCTTCCCTCTCATGCTTACAGGGTCCTAGAATCCTCCATCTTCATCTCCATTCAAGTTCACTCCAGTGAGGTGCTGAGAAGAGAGTTGCGCACTCAGAATCAAATCTCAACAAGAACATATTTATTAATATTTTTTAAAAAATAATTTCTCCTCTTAGAAAATGATAAATGTTGTTACGTGTCTTGCTTTTCTACGATGGAATGAAATGCGAATAATAGAGACATTTCTTTTATGCGGTGGGATGCAACTAGTATACAATAAAAATATATTAAAAGTTGAGAAAATAATCAATGTGATTTTTTATTAAGATAATAATATTAAAAAATCTGAATTAAATCATGAAATAATTTTTGATGAATCAAGCAATAATTTAGGGAGAGACTTAAGGGAAATAAGAGATGATCTAGATGAAGTAAGACCAGAACAAAATGAACAAGATGAAGAAGATGATAATCAAATTATAAACACATCTAGGATTAACTCAAATAACTCAATCAATCAAATATTGAGTGATCTCAATCAAGGAATTAGAACAAGATCATCTTATAGAAATACAAGTGAATTGCACTAATATCGACATTTGAATCCAAAATCGTAGATGAAACTTTGCTTGATTCTGATTGGGTAATAACAATGCAAGAAGAACTAATAAATTTGAACGAAATCAAGTCTGGGAGCTGGTATCTTCACCTAAAGATAAAACTATCATAAGTACTAAATGAGTTTTTCAAAATAAATTAAATGATAAAGGAAACGTTATAAAAAATAAAGCTAGTTTAGTAGCTAGAGGTTTTAGTCAAGTAGAAGGCCTAGACTATAATAAATCTATGCACCAATAATTAGACTTGAATCCATTAAAATGTTGCTAGTTTACGTAGCATATAAAGGATTCAAGCTATATCAAATGAATGTTAATCACATTCTTAATTGGATTCATCAAAAAAAGTATATGTAGGTCAATCATCTGAATTTAAAAACTTAGAATATCCAAATCATGTATTTAAATTAAAAAATATATTATATGGATTAAAACAAACACCTAAGACTTAGGAAGCGCTTGGTAGGCGGGTTTAAGAGAGGGGAATGGGAATGAAATCTATTTCATTCTCATTCTTAATGCTTGGTAGACGGGAATGGAAATCAAAATAAGGATTTGATATCCCTGATTTCATAACCTACCCCTCCCCTGGTTATCAAACCCATTCCCATCTGCGCAGCTTTTTCCCCCTTTGCTTCGCTTCGCTTCTTTCTCGTCCGCGGAAGCCCCTTCGTCACCTGCTCCACCACTACCGCCGCCACCGCGATCTCCATCTCCTCCGTCAACGCCTTCATCGACGTCTCCGCCAACGCCTCCTTCACCAAGCACACTCTCCGCCTCAACAGCGGCCAGACCTTCCTCTGCTACTCCTCGCGCAGCAGGGCAACTCGTTGCTCTTCGCCCCGGGCTTCGCCGGCATCATGCGCCTCGCTGCTCTCCCTGATCCCGCCTATGAGCCAGTCCTCGATCGGTTCAGCGTCTGCTATCCGATCTCCGGCGAAGCCTCCTTCACCCGGTCCTTCTCTGTGGAGTACAGGTGGGAGAAAAAGGGATGGGGCGACCTGCTTCTCCTCGCCCATCCCCTCCACCTCCGCCTCCTCCTCCTCCCACGACTGCTGCGTCATCATGCTCGACGACTTCAAGTACAATAGCATCGACGGTGAACTCGTTGGACTGATTCTCATTCCCATTCCAATATCTATACCAAACACCAAAAATTTGGTAATCATTTCCATTGTCATTAACCCCTCAATGGAAATAATACTCATTTCCATTACAGAATGTATACCAAGCGCCCCCTTAGTATTAAAGGTTATCACCTTACCTAATATCTAAAAATTTTAAATAAGGACAGATTTATTTCATATTATTTATCAAAATATTTGAGAAAGATATATTTATACCCAAAGTTTATATAGATAATATAGTATTTGAATCAATTAATACAGAATTTCTAAAAAATTCATAAAACTAATGGAAAATGAGTTTAAAAAAAAATTCATAAAACTAATGGAAAATGAGTTTGAAATGAGCATAGTAGGAGAACTAATATTCTTTTTAGAATTACAAATAAAACAAACAAAGAAAAAAATTATATACATCAAAATAAATATATCAAAGAATTAATAAAACAATTTGACATGAAAAACGCTAAGAAAATAAACACATCTATAGCAATAAATATTATGTTAAATAACGATCCAGAAGAGAAAACCTATAGTTCTAAAGTATTATAGAAGTGACATAGGAAGCTTACTATACCTAAGTGCTAACAGACCTAACATATTATTTACAACAGGTATGTGCTTAAGATATTAATCTTATACTAAACAATCTCATCTAACGGCTGTTAAAAGAATAATTAGATATCTTAAAGATAGTGAGAGTGAGGTTAAGCTAAAAATAGTTCAAGAAACTCCAATAAACACAAGAGACATCTAATCTAGACCCATAATCTGTTACTCATAGGATGAGATAATGGTTGAATCAGTAGATACACCGCCACTTTGTAGATCTAGTAGGGCACGTCTAATTTCTGATAGATATGGATTTCTCATAAGTGAATTGAGAGATGTATTGCTCATTGAGGATGAGGAGTCTAGTAGTTATGAAAAAGTTTTGAAAAGTTCAAAAAGAGACTTATAGTTAAAAGCCATGAAATCGGAGACAGATTCCATATAGAAATATCCATTAATTGTGATTCACTCATAATTTCTCTCATGTTATGTATATTATTGTGGACCTCATTAATTAAGTTTAAAATCAAATTAAATACATAGAGATTGACACTCAAATAGTAATTTTATTTATCTAATAAATAGTACATAAATGTATATATTTTAAATGGGACTCGGATGTTTGGGAAAACGGAATGCTTGGGAAAATATAAATGAGGTCAGCTGTTGATGGGAGGGGTAAAATGAAAATTAGGTGCATTCTTTGAGATATATGAAATCTAAATGCCATTTTTGAGAATTTTGTAATTTTAAATGTGCCTTTTGATCAATTGTTGATTTTTCTTTTATAAATGATGATTAAATTAAATAGATTCTTTTATGGACGATGAATACTAAACTTTATAAATATATATATAATTTTATGAATAATGTGAATACATATGAAATTATGAGAAAAATTAATTAAATATAAGTAATTTAAAATTATCAAAAAGTTAATTTTTAAGAACTCAATGAACTGCATTTATTGCCTATGTGAGTGTCATGCTTCAGATGATGCAATTTCCAAAAAGTTAATTTATAAGAAAAGGAAATTTATTTATACTGATGCAACAAAGATGATGTTGCTCAAGTTTTAAACTAAACTAATGAATGATGATGCTCAATTAACATTTAGTGGATCCAAAAGAATTATCATCCTTTTGTTGTGTGTGTTTATTTAAATCTTGTAGGGTTGGCCCGGTTACGGATCATGGGCCTAATTAATTGCCGAACCAGCGGATAACTATCGGTTCAAAACGTCGGTTTATAGGATTTTTTTTGTTATAACCTATTGTTATAAATGAAAATTTGTTTAAAAAAATTTCTTTTTCAAGACTTGAACTTAAGTTTATCAAATGAGAGTCGAGTATTCTAACCAACTAAATTATAACTATTGATGTTTTTAAATATTAATTATTTAATAATTAATCAATAATTTTTTTTATTATAATGTTATTATATATTAATAGTTGAAAGAAAAGTAATTAAGAGAGTAAATAATTTCTTTCAACCCTATAATAGTTCATTTATACTAGAGGAAAGGAGTATAAGCTAGTAATTTCGACTGTTAGAAGAAAGGAGTTTTTTTTTATGATTGAGATTATTTGATATTTTTTATCAATAATTACGATTTAATATCTGTTATTCTCCAAACTCTATAAATAAAGAGCTCATTTTATCATTTTCATACAATTTTCTTTACTCACATCTCTCAATTTCAAAATCTCGATCGTTTTCTACTTCAATTATTCTTCAATTACAATGGAAGGAGAAGATTCATCATCTCAATAGGAGCAAAGAAGAGACAATCTAAATGGAGATTACGATATTCAATTTATTGATGATAAACTCGAGTAAGTTTCGATACCCGAGATACATACTTATAATGCTATTTTTAAGGTTCAGGATACTTCTTTAAAATTGGAGGAGATACATATGCAACTTAAATAATTGTAAATCATTCTTTATATATATATTTTATAAATTTATAATTTTAAATTAATAATAATCTTGAACCGTGATGAATCGTGAACTAGCGGTTCCAAATCGTGAACTATAACTGTCTTACACAGTCAAGGTTAAAGATCAATTTGTCAGGAACTGTAGAATCGATTCTAAACTATCGAATCGTCAATTTTAAATCATGGTTGGATCTATTAGAGGATATAATGTAGGAAATTATGTGCGATGACAATGAGAAAATAAAGTAAAGAGTGCAAATAATTGGTGGATGAAGGGAATGTGAAAGCTTAAGAGTGATGATTAAGTTGGTGCAAAACGCTTGAGCATGATAGACAAAAATAATAATAATAACAACAAATAGTATTGTGATTGAATCACTAAATACCAATTGCTAAATAAATGATTGCTCTCGGATTATAGTACGATGGTAAGATTGTAAGAGGTGGAATGAGCTCCTCGAGTAATGACAGTGCAAATCTCATATGACACATTACACTACTTGGAGAGTTTGTAAAACTTTATAATGCTACATCGTCCGTTAGAACCCATCTGTACTTTTCGATTTCCCTTGATGGTCGGTGGAGAATTTTCGTGCAGTCGGCTCAATCACTTTTAGGATAAATAAACGAGAACAGGTTGTTGTTTTAGAGCAATATAAAATTATTAGAGAAATTTTTAAAATCCATTCTTCCTAGGGATGTAATCGAACTGAAGCCTCTTAATAACATGTTCATGAGCCTTTTAACGTATACGTTTGTAAGTCTTTAAACGAACATATTCGTGAGCTCACATACCAAATACTGTTGAGTTCGAATTCGACTCAATAACATTTTCGTGCTCGAAATCAGCCTCGAGCTTAGCTTTTTAACTTAATCGAATAATTTTTTTTCGAATCGAGATCCGAATAACTTGCGAACGACATGACTGATTTACTGCCCTAATTCTTCCTTTAATTTTATGCCATATAAACGAGTAAAGTTATCTCGACTCCTGTACATTTAAACCTTTCCTTCGTCCATCCTCAGAGGACATTCAAAAAAAAAAAATGGTGGTTGTTTTAGAGTGTAAATTAGGGTTTAGGGTTCTTTTATAATTGTGGAATTTTATTTTTCAAAAAAATTGTATAATTTTTTTAGAAAAAGTTTTTTCAACGAAAGTAGAGATTTTATCGGGATAAGAAGGGATTCGTGCGCCGAAGCATCCCGAGCGAGCCTCGCCTCTCCTGATCTCGATCTCGATCTCGATCTCATCCTCTTCCTTGAGCTTCATCCTCCGCGCGACATCAACTGCGAGGCAATCGGCGTCGACGAGCTTTCGGAGGGCGTGCCGATGAGGTCTTCTTCCCGTGCGGTTGAGCATCTCCTCTCGTGTGGCCGAGTTCTTCTCCGACTGACTGCGGATCTGATTGATTGAGATCTGCCGCTCCTTCTCCGCGAGATCCAGGCGATAGGTGAGCCTTCCTCTTTTCCATCCTTCCTCTATTTCTACCACCCATCTTCTACCCAGAGCTCGGTGTTTTGGGTGGAATCCGGTTGTCCCTCTCCCTTTTCCTACTGGATACACGTTTAGTAAAAGATCCTCCTTTTATCTTCTATTTCCTTCTTCTATTCTTTGTTTTCTTGGTGTCGAGTTAGATTTAGGTTCTTGCCTCATTTTTCCAGTGGTGGGATGTTTTTTTTTCTCTTTAGGGGTTGTTGCCTGGTTAGCTTTGATTGTGGGATGTTATGATCCGATAATTGATATCAGTGGTTGCTGTTCCTTGGTAGAGTAGAGAGTTCCGAAACCTTGATGATTGTGACTTCGGTATAATCTTTTGTGGGTTTAGAATTTTCTCACGTTATCATCTCTTTTTTTTTTTTTTGAAACAAATTTATTTTTGGTTCTGAGACTTATTTACATGTTTTTTTAGACATGTTCGTTTCCCTATCATTATGGTATTTCAGGCTGTCCGAGAGATTTATGGGACCATGGCCCCTGCTCAATTTTTGCCTGATGCCAACGAAGAAGGTAAACCTGATGTGCCAGTGAAATCAGAGAACAAGGATTTTGCAGACACAAAAGAGGCTGTAGGTTTTCGTTCATATAATGGTGAAGATCGCATACAGTGTGTTGGTTCCTTGAAAGACATGACCAGAGATGTAGATGTCCTGGATGAAAAAAAACTGAACCACATTGTAAAATCTGAGAACTTGGTGTTGGTGGATGACAAAGATACATCAGGAATGTTGTGTACAAACAATTGTGAAGACATTGTTTATTGTGTTGGATCCTCTAGTTCCTTGAATAAGGTTGATAGTGACGTGGATGAGGAAATTGACATTATCAATTGCACTGAAGGCATTGATGGCAAGATGGTGAATTTTGATGACCCAGATGCAACTGAGTGTTCGAGTTCATTTGGGGACACTTTCTCAGGCTCAGAGAGCGAGTTGAAGCAGGAGAATGGGGATATGGAAGTTGATTCACCCTTTGTTCCTTCAAATGGGGATCCCATTGGATTGGATGTGCTTAACAGGGATTTTAGGTAAGCTTCCATAGAACCAATTGCCTTTTTTCATTAGGTGTTGACTTTTCATTTTTTTCTTTTTTTTAGGACTATTTTATCTGTAACTATGTCATTGTATCTATTTTTGTTTTTCATTTTTGGGACTAATAGCCTTTGATTGAATCAAGTCATTGACTAGAATTTATGAGGACCTAAAATAAAGGAGACCATTCTAGATCTGTGTCATTTATGTGCCTTGAGGGTGCTGAGAAGCTTTTGATGTGAGCGAGAGGAACATATTGGAGGAGAAAGTGAGTAGCTGAGGAGACATGTTAGATTAGTAGTATGAATACATGATATACTAAATTAGGATAACCATATTCAAGCCTAAAAGAAATTTTAATGCTTTGTTTACTCTGAGGTAGGATTGAAGAAGGAAAAAATCCAAGGTGGAAAAGAATAAGGAAAAGGAAATGAAAAGAAGGATAAGATGAAGGATAGGAAAACACCAAAACATGAGGTTGCCCGCTGCTGTGAGTGAGGCTGCGACCATGAGTTCACTCGTGGCTCGTGATTGCGAGTGACGGTGGCGTGTGAGTGAATCAAGCAGGTAGACGATGAATGGAGGGAAAGCTCATTCTGCCCAATTTTGTGCGCACGAAAAAATGCCTAAAAATTGATTTGTCTATTCACTCATTATTTTACAATAGGTAAATGCAATCCATCCTTTCTCTCATCTGTGCCTTAGGGTAAAGGATTATGATTGGCAACTCTAATATATTATGAACTCTAGGTTCAAGTTTGTTTATAATGGGTTCTATCTTACTCTAGCTTGGACCCAATTACGAATCTAGGTGTTGAATATATCATATCCTCAACTTGGAACACAGGCTAAATGAGACCTAAATTTTTGACACATGTTGTTAGTAGAGGTCATATTGTGTCGAAGCAGATAGGGAGTGGGTAAGGCATAACCTAAGAGTCTGCATAACATAGATTGTGAGTATTGTAACATCATATTAAAATTCTAAAAATTTCAAAAACAAAGTAACTTATCACTCGAAACACGTAAAAATTTAAAGAATATGCACATACTACTAGAACATATAGATTTCCTGTGCCAACTAGTGTTAGGCATTATTCCCCAAATTGAATGGCAAATTTTGGTTCACCTAGTATGGCATGAAATTCCATTCCATTCTCTTATCACTACCCTGAGAACTATCCCAAACAAGTCTGAAACACAAGAGATGAGAAATTAATTTTAAATAACTAGAAATTCTAATTTTAAATAACTAGACACGAGATCAATCTAAGTGAACTAACTTCTTATGCTATATAAAAAAAAAATACAATCCTTCAGTTCTAATTTCCACCAAGCTGTTCACACAGATATAACTTGAATAAATTAGTCATGACTTCAATGGTTAAAGATACTCTTGATATCTTAGATAAATTTGTTTGTTAAACATGGCCAATATTACTCTAGTAAATTGGACAACAACTTGCTGGAAGAACAAAATGCTCATTAGGAAAATCCATCAGTCCTCTCTTGTGGAAATCCAAAGAGTACCTATTTTTTCCAGATCTATTAACATCCTAGAAATTTTCAGATACTATTTTTAGAAAATATAAACATGCTAGAACATATATAAATCAGTTAATGCACAAGTATTCATAGTGTAAAAAGGAATATATGGCAAAAGGCAAGCATAAAGCAACAGGGTTCTTTGGTTTTAATTTCCGCAAAGCTGGCGACAGCAGTATAATCCATTAGTCATGAAAGTTGTTCAGTGTTTAAAGATATCTCATGATTTCAAAAATGAATTTGATTTTTGAACATTTTGGATGTTTCAACTATCCAGGAAGAAGAAAGTGAGTGCCCAATGGAGAAAATTAATCAATCCTCTAATGTGGAGATGTCAATGGTTAGAGTTGCGCATGAAACTATTGTTCTCACAAGCCTCAATGTACGATAAGGAGCTTGCTGCATACAAGCATGAAAAGGAACTTCAGTCGAAGATTATTGAGTTGGATAGTTCTGGTTCTAGATCAGTTCCCTTCACATCAAACCATCGGAAAAGGGTCATGCAAAGGAGTAAAAGGAAAAGAACAGAAGATAAAGTTGACATATCATCATATATGTCCAATCATGTTGTGTTTTCTTACTATGGTAGTTATCTGTTCCATCTACCTATTTTTCTTCCATTTTAATGCAACACATGGTAATTTATGCTAGCGTTGTGCAGAGAATAAGAGAACAGATACGGATGGCCACTTAGTTGATGATGATTGTGGCCAAGGTAATTCTTTCTGCTACTTTTCAGGATTTTCTGATTATGGTTAAAAATAAATGGTGATGTAGTTATTCTATTGTTGTAATGCATAGTATAATGAGATATGGTGAAAATGTGTTAACCTCCACAAGATGAAGTGCGGTAAGTAAACAAGGAAAAGTCACTTCATTGCATAAACAGTCTATTTGAACATGTATCATAGTTATCCATGTGACCATCGGACAATTGCTGAGCAGATGAATCTCATTATCTATCTAACTCCCCAGTTGAGCTTTATATAAAAGAAAAAGAAAATTGGCATGAAACATCACCTGAAGACCACTGTTTCATTTACCATTTTCTATTGCAAGGAATTTACCATTTTCTGTAGCATTTACCTGAAGACCACTGTTCCATTAACATATGTTTTTATCTGCATCATATTTTCCAGATAGATTGAATGGCTTTTACTTTCAAAAGGTTATGAAATAGGATTGTGATACCACACCTCTCGTAATGGTTTTTAAATTAGAAAAAGATTATAAGATGTGTTGTTTATTTTATTTTATTTTTTGTCCTTTCATTAAATTGATTCTCATTAACTTTTTTTTTCTGTATACCTTGTTTTTTCAAAGGTAAAAAATGTAATTTAGAACTGTATGTTTCTTTGGTTTTTTTTCCTACCCACTATTTTAAAATTTTCCACATGAACCACTTATATGGCTGGCAAGCTATGCATGAAATACGAAACATTCTCTCTTCACATGGCCACATAAAAGTTATTCAAGCCAAATTAATCCTGGCTTGTTAAATTGGAAATCATGTCTAAGTTAATGACTTGATTAAACAATTTTGCCATATATGCAAACAAGATGCATATGCTATGTATTGGTTATTTTATCATGTAAATGTTCCTTCAATGTACTGGTTGATTGGTTGACGTGTTTGTTAAATGATGTGTTTTGTGATGTATTTATTGTTTGAATTACATTGTGGACATCCATGTTAAATGCTATTTGTTTTCTGCTATATGTTTTGTGACATGCAAAATAATCCATATTGAAATATGAATCTTTTAGGATGATTAATTTGAATGTGACAATTGAAAATTTTATTTATATTTCATCAAGTTTATTGATTTGATATTTTTCTCTGTGCTTGTTAAACGCAGAACCAGTATGCATTACTTTAAGCAATATAGAGTTTTTATGATTCATCAATGAATTTCTCTGGCAACAAGCCAGCAATTAGGTAGGCTGCTGCACTCTTTGTAATACTGTGCTATCCTGACTGGTACCCTGAGATTAAATCATGAGTTGGCTTTCTAGTTGACATAAAAAAGAAGAATATGGGTGTTGCTTTCTTTCCGCTCCGAATCTAGTTCCTTAAATAGTCTGCCTTCTTTTTTTTTTTTTTTGCTTCACATGCTTATACAATTCCAGTGAATAGAATGATAACTATCTTTAGAAATTATTTGAGAGGAATGTTGTGGAAAAAGAAGTGCCTTTGTGCCATTTCTTCCTTGGAGCACTTGTGATGCCTAAAACAATTCAGTTAGTGAAAACATAGTCTACCTCTAAGATAACTATTTCTAGAGATTTACTTTTAGGGATATCTTTTATTTGGAGATACTAACAGATATCAGAAATTCAAAATTTAAAATTTTCTAACATAAATTTTTGCTTAACTCTAAGAATTTAGTTTTTTTTTATAGAAATACAGGATTGTTTATATTATTCATTGTGACATCATTTTAATCATGTTTCATCATAAATGATTGCATCAGATGACAACATCATAGGCAATGATGATAATGAGTGGTTGCTTGGCTTGAAAGGCGGTGATGGTTCCCTTGAACAAATTCTTTTGAACATTGAATCTGTTCAATCTCGAATTGTGAAGTTGAAGACTCAGCTCAACAATGTGATGGGCAGAGATGTAAGAGAGCGTTCTGCTGCCAATTTATTTCTGGGAGATCCACCGGTGAGTTTTCTGCAAAATGTTAATGGTGGAGGTACATTGTCAACTGGGTTGCCGGGTACACTGCCACACCATGATTCTGAATGTGAGACGGAGGCGGTTATGCCTATGAGTGAAGGTTCAAGCTATGGTGATGCTGCAGATATTGGTATAATTAAAAGCACAATTGGCTTGTTGTCTGCTGGTGATGTAACCCTTGATCAGAACCACATGAGAGACTTGTGCAAAGATGTAAGAATTCTGCTCTCTGCTCTTTGTATTTTTTGCTGCCTCGTGTTTTTAAACCTAGCCGATCCCATCTAGTGGGATAAAGCTTGGTTATTGTTATTGTGTGTTTTCCAACCTGTGCCAGGTCAGCATGTTCAACTTGTTAAACTGGAACCAACTAGAGGTCAAACTGGTCCAAATTTATTTATATCAGCCACTGAGTTTAATCGGACCACTTCAACAGGAAAACTGGGAACCAACAGGGCTTCCAGTGTCCTATCCAGTCTAGTTTTAGAAAACTGTTAGTCGCAGCTACTGCTCTGAAAAGCATTTATTTATTGACCATGAGCTTTAGTTCTTGAACCATGTTTACAATTTAATGAATCTATAATATCAAGAATATCTTCTGATTGGTTTCTATCTTGTGTGGAGTTGCAGAATGAAGAAGATGTGTTGATTGATAACCAAGTAGCTGAGGAAGAATATCAGAACTTTGAGAAGGTGAGTCATGAAACAGATAAACTTGAGGGTATGGAAAAGCCAAACAGCGTGATCCATTCCGGTGACGAAAGTACTGCCCCTATGGCGTCAGTGCCGGAAGCAAGTCCACGAGCAACTAATGTTGAAATGCCACCACAAACAGTCGAGAAGAAGCCCAGCTACACCGGTAAGAGGAGAGGACGGAAGCCCAAGAAAAAAAAGAGGCAAGCCAGTTTGGTTGCTGCTCCGGCTCAACCAAAGATTAAGAAGCTTCATGTATCTAGTTCTTCAAGGAGCAGCAGGGCTCATACTCGTGGTCCTTCCAAGACTGAGAAGCTTCAGGCTTCGAGCCCTAAACTCTGGAGGAGTGAGAGGCTTAAGATGCGAAGACTGGCCGGCAAGAAGACATGATGAGTGTGTTGAGACTCGACTTCCTTTCCTTTGAGGCTAGATGCCAAGACTGGCTTTAAAAAATAACACTAGTATTGTTCGACTGTACATACACCTCCCCCCATTAACTTGACTTTCATCCTCTCCTAGAACAAAAGTTGTATGATACGACTACTGGTTATTCCTGGATTCCGTACCCCAACAATCTCAGTGTCAGATATTATACAGTCGTTTTGCACTTGTAACAAAGCGGTGTATGATGAAATTGCGCACTTGATCATACTGTTGGCTGTTGGCTTGGAGTGTCACTGTACTCATCCAAAGGTGATACGGTATTAGACCTTTGTGATTAAGTAGAGTTCAACATAATCTTGAGTCCTTGGCTTCTACTGGGTGAAACTCTATTTTGCTCGTATAAAGATATTAGTAGAAGAGATTTAAACATTCTGTAACGGAATACTAAGGCATGTTGCCTTGGTTGCATCAAGTTATCATCAATCTCACTCAGCCTCGTTGAGTTATGAGTTCTTTAAATTTCATGTCCCTTGTCAAGTTCCTGCATAACTCAAATAGATCTAACTTAAATCCTTTATATGAACATCAAAATCCAAGATCGAATTGGATCATTCAGCGCACGATTGTACCAACGAATATCAGAGATGATATTTTGAGCTTATGAAGCATCAACTCGAGTGAATGGTAAAAATTGTAAGAGATAATTTATTATTATTATTATTTTAATATGTTATCTATGGAATTGTGTGAGATTGATGGATTTTCTCCGATTAATAAAATAAATAAATTCCCTATTTAGTTCACATGTATCTTTAAATTGTTTTTAATTTTGAATATCTTAATTATTTGATATTGTTGGGATATATTAGTGAGATCAGTTGAATAATGAGCGATGTTAACATACAAATAAAATATATAATTGAATTAAAACAAACAAAAAAAAAACTAATGTCAACACATGGATTTATGTGATTCGAAATTATTATTCTTATTCTTTGGCCTAATCCTTCAATCAGTTTTGAAAGCTCTTTATATTTTCTCTTTCTTAGACTTCTCCTAGAGAATGGTAAAACCTTTTACAAGCTTTCATAAGGAGTATAATTTGAGGCTTACAATTAGGAGGAGAAGAGTTTGCAATGAGTTCAGAATTAAGAAAATTTAATAGTGATCCTTAGCTCCAAACATCTTTAATTCTCCCCTTTATTTAAGTCTCCTTCAACTTCAAGTGAACTTTACCATTTTATTATGTTATCATCGAAGAGTCAATTAGATTCCATTATCAATCGACAAATACACTATAGTTATTAATTCATCTGACTGGTAACGTGTAGTTTTTTTCTCATCAGCCGGCTTCTCTAACCTTTTTTTGTTTTAGTAGTAATTAATTAGACATTGATTGATCCTTGATCAGTTGATTATCCAATCAATTTAGTCATGGATAAAAATATTTTGCTCATTGGCTAATGAGTTTGAATTGACAACCTAGTCAACTCAACCTCCATTAGTTGACTAAATCATCTCAACAATCAATTAGCTCCATACTCAACCTCAAATGAGACCATTTTGTTTGATGATTGATGCATTCAACTGAAGATACCCTTTAGTCGATTGGATCATCAATTGTAGCCATCATAATTGTTGAGTTCACTTAGGTTGAGATCTACCCTATAGGATATATATATCTCTCAACTCACTTAAACTTTACCTTTTAGTTCCTTCACCATGAGATTGTCTCCTATTAGGCTTCTCATACTTCAAAGCACTCAAGACCTCAACTCTCTTTATGTGTTATCCTTCATGCTTTATCTACATAGTTCACATCCACACATAGCTACACTCCTATGTTCTTTATCCTGTGATCCCGTTTATGTCTTATATCATTCTTTTCTAATCTCTATAGACTTCAAGCCATCGGACAATCACCGACCTTGGGCATGTCAAGTCGTCTCTATATGTATATCCATCGAGTCCTTACACTGTATCATGCAAACAACACTAAGGTGAAAGTCTCATGGTGTGGGTTGGTTTGACCATATTTGGTGAAAATATAACTGAAGCATATTTAATAACAAAATTTAGATGTCTTACAACTTAAAATGTATCAGCTAGATTAATTTGCTACAATGCTAGAAGTTATACTAAGGTTTTAAATTTAAAATGTGCCTTCATCCATATGTAAGTGCTTAAAATTCGTAGCTATCTTTTCAAATGACATAGAGGAGCTTGATTCTTCAATTTATTAATTTACTTTGTTAGCATTACTTCTTATACGTATTTCGTTGATGTAACTTTTCCCCCAAATTCCCTTAATATCCTTAGTTTTTATCTCCTATGTATTCCTACCTCTGCCTTTTCTTAGTTATAGTTTGGGTCAATTACCTTCCTCTCCCACACAAATAATGATGAGTATAGTCGGGCTCTTTAAGAAACGAAGATTCAAATTTTATTCAAGGTATATTATATTTGGAGAGTTTGAAAAACTTACGATGCTAAATTGTCCGTCAAGATCATCTATGCTTCTCGATTTATTTTGATGGTCGGTTGAAAATTTTCATAGAGCCAGATCGATCACCTTTAAGATTAGTTGAATCGTAAGAATCGAATACCTATATTATCAAAAAATATAATGAGTATAGTTGCCCCTGAGGCACAGTATGATGGTAAACGATAGAATGGACTCCCACGCAACGTGTTCTATTCACACACATGACACCTTATACGCTCGTGGTGCTCAAATCACTCATGATTTTGGACCACCTGCCTAGATTGATCTGCGCTTTCCGGATTTACCTTGATGGCCGGTGGAAAACTTTCATGAGATCGGACCAAGCAACTTAGGAGATTAGTTGGTTCAAAGAACTGAATACTTAAATTAATAAAACAAAATGATTGATATAGTCTCGAATGAAAAATTCAGGTATCCAATTCGAGTGGAAACTCAGTCCTATAAAATTTTTTTATTGATCATCAAAATAAATTGAAAAATACAAACGAAACCTGGTAGATGACCCAATATTATAAATTTTTCATTCTCCTCAGATATAATATGCCTGAGTAAAATTTGAATTTTCATTGCCTATGAAGCCCATCCCACTTTTTACCATCGCACCATTGTGTGGGATGACGTACTGGACACATCATAGGTCACAAATTGAAGTTGGGGTGTCTAAATAATGAAGTTAAAAGGAGGCTTATATAAAGGAGCGAATTGAAGATGTTTAGAGCTAATATTGACTGTTATGTTTTTCTTAATTCTTAAAGCTCTTCTAAACTCTTCCCCTCCCAATTGTAAACCTCAAATTGTTCTCCTAATGGAAACTTGAAAGAAGTGTCTCCACATCTATCCAAAAGAAATCGAAGGAACAAATATAAATGGCTTTCAGGAGCACACAGTCGAAAGATCATATGAAATGAGAATTTCAAACCAAGTAAGCATTAATATCTCATCTTTGTTTCAATTCCACTGCATATTTTATTTTGCATGTTAATATCGCTAATAATTCCTCTCTATCAAAGAAACTGACCTACAGGATTGTGTCTTGCTACCATGTTCAATTGTTACAACTACAAACGACTGTATGATACCTGTCTGACACATTGAGACTGTTGGGGTAGGGACCACCCAGGAATAAACAAGGCATACCACAGTAGTCGAGTCGTATCATACAACTTTTGTTCTAGGAGAGGATGAAAGTCAAATTAATGGATGTACAATTGAACACTAACTTGTGTTTCTTTTGCCAATCAGTCTTGGCATCTAACCTCAAGGGGCGAAGTCTCAACACACTCATCATGTCTTCTTGCCTGCCAGTCTTCGCATCTTAAGCCTCTCACTCCTCCAGAGTTTAGGGCTCGAAGCCTGAAGCTTCTCAGTCTTGGAAGGACCACGAGTATGAGCCCTGCTGCTCCTTGAAGAACTAGATACATGAAGCTTCTTAATCTTTGGTTGAGAAGGAGCAGCAACCAAACTGGCTTGCCTCTTTTTTTTCTTGGGCTTCCGTCCTCTCCTTTTACCGGTGTAGCAGGGCTTCTTCTCGACTGTTTGCGGTGGCATTTCAACATTAGTTGCTGGTGAACTTTCTACTGGCACTGATGCCATAGGAGCAGTACTTTCGTCACCGGAATGGATCTCGCTGTTTGGCTTTTCCATATCCTCAAGTTTATCTGTTTCATGACTCACCTTCTCAAAGTTCTGATATTCTTCCTCAGCTAATTGGTTATCAATCAACACATCTTCTTCATTCTGCAACTCCACACAAGATAGAAACCAATCAAAAGATATTCTTGATAATATAGATTCATTAAATTGTAAACATGGTTCAAGAAATAAAAGCTCATGGTCAATAAATAAATGCTTTTCAGAGCAGTAGCTGCGACTAACAGTTTTCTAAAACTAGACTGGATAGGACACTGGAAGCCCTGTAGGTTCCCAGTTTTCCTGTTGAAGTGGTCCAATTAAACTCGGTGGCTGCTATAAATAAATTTGGACCAGTTTGACCTCTAGTTGGTTCCAGTTTAACCAGTTGAACATGCTGACCTGGCACAGGTTTGAAAACACACAATAACAATAACCAAGCTTTATCCTACTAGATGGGATCGGCTAGGTTTAAAAACACAAGGCAGCAAAAAATACAAAAAGCAGAGAGCAGAATTCTTACATCTTTGCACAAGTCTCTCATGTGGTTCTGATCAAGGGTTACATCACCAGCAGACGACAACAAGCCAATTGTGCTTTTAATTATACCAATATCTGCAGCATCACCATAGCTTGAACCTTCACTCATATGCATAACCGCCTCCGTCTCACATTCAGAATCATAGTGTGGCAGTGTACCCGGCAACCCAGTTGACAATGTACCTCCACCATTAACATTTTGCAGAAAACTCACCGGTGGATCTCCCAGAAATAAATTGGCAGCAGAACGCTCTCTCACATCTCTGCCCATCACATTGTTGAGCTGAGTCTTCAACTTCACAATTCGAGATTGAACAGATTCAATGTTCAAAAGAATTTGTTCAAGGTAACCATCACTGCCTTTCAAGCCAAGCAACCATTCATTATCATCATTGCCTATGTTGTCATCTGATGCAATCATTCATGATGAAACATGGTAAAAAAGATGTCAATGAATAATATAAACAATCCTGTATTTCTATAAAAAAACTAAATTCTTAGAGTAAAGCAAAAATTTGTCTTAGAAAATTTTGAATTTTGAATTTCTGATATATGTTATTGTCTCCAAATAAAAGATATCCCTGAAAGTAAATCTCTAGAAATAGTTATCTTACAGGTAGAATATGTTTTCACTAACTGAATTGTTTTAGGCATCACAAGTGCTCCAAGGAAGAAATGACACAAAGGCACTTCTTCTTCCACAACATTCCTCTCAAATAATTTCCAAAGCTAGTTATCATTCTATTCACTGGAATTGTATAAGCATGTGAAGCAAAAAAAAAAGAAGACAGTCTATTTAAGGAACTAGATTAGGAGTGGAAAGAAAGCAACACTCATTTTCTTCTTTTTCAGGTCGATTATAAAGCTAACTCATGATTTAATCTCAGGGTACAAGTCAGGATAGCACAGTATTACAACGAGTGTCGCTGGCTACCAGATTGTTGGCTTGTTGCCAGATAGACATTCATTGATGAATCATAAAAACTCTATATTGCTTAAAGTAATAACCAAGGCTGCATACGGGTCCTGTGTTTGAAGAGCACATGGAAAAATATCAAATCAATAAACTTGGAGAAAAATATAAATAAAGTTTTCCATTCACATTAATCATCCTAAATAATTCATACTTCAATATGGATTATTTTGTATGGTGATAAAACATATATCTCAAAACAGATAGCATTTAACATGCATGTCAAGAATGTAATCCAAACAATAAATACATCACAAAACACATCATTTAACAAACATGTCAACCAATCAATCAGTACATCGAAGGAAAACTTACAAGATAAACTAACCAATACATAACATACGGGTCTTGTTTGTCTATGTGGCAAATTGTTTAATCAAGTCATTAACTTAGACACAATTTCAAATTTAACAAGCCAGGATTAATTGGCTTGAATAACTTTTATGTGGCCATGTGAAGAGAGAATGTTTGGTATCTCATGCATAGCTTGTCCTTCATAAAAGCGGTTTTGTTAAAACTTTTAAAATATTGAGTAGGAAAAAAAATTACTATTATAAATTACATTTTTTCCTTTGAAAAAATAAGGTATACGGAAAAAAGTTAATAAGAGTCAATTTAATGAAATAACAACAACAACAATAACAATCAAGTTTTATTCCACTAGGTGGAATTGGCTATATAGATCCTTCTACGTTATTAGATTTTATCCCCTACTATATTATCATTTATATTTAAATAAATTTTATTTTGTTTTATTGTTACTAATCAAATTTTTTTTTATCTTCCTCTTTCTCGTTTGATGTGCCCATTTGTCATAATTCCACATTATCTAACTGAAGCATATATTGGTCGTTTATGTATATGTCCGTACCATCTTAAATATGCCTTCCTGAGTTTTCCCTCAATAAGTGCAACTCTAACTTTTTCTCTAATATTTTTATTTGTTATTTTATTCATCTTTATATATTCGCACATCCATCTTAACATTCTTATCTCTGTAACTTTCATCTTCTATTCATGCGCTCAAGTTATAGCCCAACAGTCAGCTTCATATAACATAGCACGTTTAACCGTTATTTTGTAAAACTTTCTTTAAATCTTGGAGGTATTGTACGATCACAAAGAACACCTGACGCTCCTCTATTTTAACCATCACGCTTGTATCTTATATAAGACATCTCTGTCAATCCCTCCATCCTTTTATAGAAATGGTCCTAAATACTTAAAATTCTCAATCAAGGTTTAAAATATCGAGCTGTGCCGAGGTTTCGATCCCAGACCGGAAAGATACAGTTTTAGTATCGTGCCGGTATAATTTCAATATTTTTAAAATATAAAATATATTAACTAAAAATAAAAAAAATTAATCTAAAATTTTAAAAAAATAAAATATATTTTTTAAAAATAATAGGATAATTTTGTGAGGCTTTAATTAGGCCTATTTAAATTATCCCAACTATAACTAGGAGTTGATTATTAAAATCTACGTTTTATCGGGCACGCACGGCTCGTGCGACCGGGGCACGCGTAGCCCATGTGACGCCTCTGAAGGCGTTGCGAAAAAAA
This sequence comes from Curcuma longa, assembly GCF_044706935.1. NCBI lineage: Eukaryota > Viridiplantae > Streptophyta > Magnoliopsida > Zingiberales > Zingiberaceae > Curcuma > Curcuma longa. Next base: position 2,267,886 of record NC_133870.1, on the reverse strand, counting down.
ATCCATGATTGGGCACACACGACCAGGGCACGCACAGCCCGTGTGGCCAGCACGGCTCACACAACGCCTCTGGGGGCATCGTCGGGCCTAGACCCGACCACGGTTCAGAACTGACGATTCGGAACCGCCGGTTCGACGGTTGCATGGCAGGTCGACCCTTAACCTTAACCGTCCAAGATGGTTACGGTTCACGGTTCGGAACCGCCGGTTCACGGTTCGCGACGGTTCGAGATTATTATATTAAAAAATTTAAAATTTATTAAAAAAAGTGCACTTCATCAATAAGCAGGGCTATATCAAACACTAAGCTAGCAGTAAAACCAGAAGGAAAAAAAAACATTCTTCTACCAGATCATGTCATTTGGCAGTTGAATCAGCTACAACCAAGAACAAGTCCAGCATTCCAGGAAGAACCTGTAGAACCAAAAGGAGGAAGACACATAAAACTATCATGTGCTTGCTAGACCAAGAAGATTAATTGTCACTGAGCGATGTTGATTCTGTCTGCTTAAAGTAGCATAATCTCTAGCGGCAGAAAAAGGTAAAGGAGCACAATGATTACCTGAGAAGTTGGACCTTTTGTCTCCTTCCGCCATTAGAAGTTTTCTCTGAGAGGGTTTTGAAGAGCTATGAAGAAGATAAAGATAAAGTTTATGTTTTTATTTATTCGTCGATTGATCTCCTAGGCCGTCACCGGCCATTAAGAAGCCGGATCTGTTCGTGGTTCTTCTTGATGAAATCATCGATTCGCCGGTTGAATTCGTCGGTCGCTGACGGCGAGGGAGCCGCTTCTGGTTGCCTTGCTTCGTGGCATGGCGTCTTCCCCATGATCGCCTCGTTCGCTATCGCCGTCGCCTCGTAACCCTCTTCCACCGTTTTGACGTTGCTCTTGGACTCCTCTTCGACGCCCCTTTTGTTGATGACCGCCGATGAAACTACGCAGACTGCATCGGACTCCGTTCGAGGAAAAACAAAAAAAAATTAAAGTTTTGAACTGGCGGGCCGCCGGTTTCACATCTCTTGAACCGAAACCGGCCCGGCATGGTTCCAGTTCGGCCCGGCTAACCGGGTCAACGGGCCACCCGGTCCGTTGACCCGGGCCGGGTCCGGGCCGAGTCCGGGCTGGACCAAGCCCGTGGTCGGGTCTAGTCGGGCCTAGGCGACGCCTCCGATGGCGTCGCTGGGCCCAAGCAACGCCTCCGGTGGGGTCATCGAGCACGCACGACGCCTCCGAAAGCATCACTAGACCCGAGCGACAACTCCGGACAGTATCCCAATTGAAACTCCGGTTTAGCATTTACTCTTTCACATGTCTAATCTACCAAAACAATATCATCTGCAAATAACATGCATTGTGGTACTATATCTTGGATGTGTCTAGTGAGTTCGTCCATAATTAATGTGAAAAGATAAGGAATTAGAATTGATCCTTGATGTAACTATCTTTATAGGGAATGCTTCAGTTAATCTGCATGAAGTCTTCACTCTTGTCATTACATTCTCATATATATACTTAATTAGTTCAATATATACTATGCTAATACTTTTCTTTTCTATAATTCTCCATATAATTTCCTTTGGGACTCTATCATAAGTTTTTTCTAGGTTGACTAATACCATATGTAAGTTTTAATTCTATTCTCGATACTTTTCAATTAATTATTTGAGAAGATGTATAACTTCTATTATCGACCTTCCAGGCATAAATCCAAATTGATTTTTAATTACCATGGTCTCCTTTCTTAATTTTTTTTATTACTCTTTCCTAAAGTTTCATGATATGACTCATTAGATTAATACCTTTATAATTTGCACAATTTTGTATATCTCTTTTATTCTTATATAAGTAAATTAAAGTACTTATCCTGCATTAATCGAGTATTTTTTTAATTTTTAATATCAGATTGAATAACTTTGTAAGCTATTCAATACCTTATATCCCTGAGCACTTCCATACTTATATTAGAACATCATCTGGTCCAACTATTTTTTCATTTTGCATCCTATTTAAAACTTGTTCTACTTCTGAAGTTTGAATTCTACGATAAAAATTTAAATTTCTATATTCATTTGATCTACTTGAATTACTTAAGTTAAGTTGGTCATCTAAACCTTCATTAAAAAGTTGATAAAAATACATCTTCTATCGTTTTTTCATTTCTTTATCATTTACTAATACCCTATTATATTCATCTTTAGTACATCTTATTTGAATAAGATCCCTTGTCTTTCTCTCTCTCGCTTTAGCTATTTTATAAATATCTCTTTTCCCTTCTTTTGTATCTAATTTTCAATATAAATATTCAAAAGTTTCATTCTTAATTTCATTCACTACTTTCTTGGTCTTTTTCTTCACTATTGTATATTTTTAAAATTTTTCTTGTCCTTATAAGTACATAATACATTATAGGCTCTTCGTTTTTCTTTTACTTTTTCTTGTACTTTCTCATTCCACCAACAAGATTCTTTACTTAGCGGTGCACGTCTCTTTGACTCACCGCGGATACTCTTAGCTATTATTTTCAACTTTGATACCATCTTATCCAATGTCGTATTCGAGTCATCGTATATTTCTCCTAATACTTGTATTTCTATCCTCTCCATAATAAATATGTTTTGTCAATTTAATGAAAGGATAAAAAATATTCAAAAAAATACATCTTATAACCTTTCTCTAATTTAAAGAAACATTATGAGGTGTGGTATCACAATCGGATTTCACAAACTTTTGAAAGTAAAAACCACTCAATCTAGCTAGAAAATCCAATGCAGAAAAAACATATGTTAATGGAACAAATACATTATTTATTGTAGTTATGTATTTCCTTGCATTAGAAAGTGGTAAATGGAACAGTGGTCTTCAGGTGATGTTTCATGCCAATTTTCTTTTCCCTTCACATAAAGTTCAACTGGGGAGTTAGATAACTAGATTCATCTGCTCAGCAATTGTCTGACGATCATATGGATAACTATTATACATGTTTAAATAGAATGTTTGTGCAATGAAGCAACTTTTCCTTGTTAATTCTTACCGCTACTTCATCTTGTGGAGGTTAACACATTTTCATCATATCTCATTAATACCATGTGTTACAACAATAGAATAACTATAACACCATTTATTTCTAACCATAATCAGAAAATCCTGAACATTAGCAGAAAGCATTACCTTCACCACAATCATCATCAACTGAGTGGCCGTCTGTATCAGTTCTCCTATTCTCTGCACAACACTAGCATAAGTTACCATGTGTTGCATTAAAATGACAGAAAAATAGGCATATGGAACTGATAGCTACCATAGTAAGAAAATACAACATGATTTGACATATATGATGATATGTCAACTTTATCTTCTGTTCTTTTCCTTTTTCTCCTTTTCATGACTCTTTTCCCATTGGTTCGAGATGTGAAGGGAACTGATCTAGAGCCAGAACTATCTAACTCAATAATCTTCGACTGAAGTTCTTTTTCATGCTTGTATGCAGCAAGCTCCTTATCATACATTGAAGCTTGTGAGAGTAATAGTTTCATGCGCAACTCTAACCATTGGCATCTCCACATTAGAGGACTGATACATTTTCTCCATTGGGCACTCACTTTCTTCTTCCTGGAAAGTTGGAACATCCACAATGTTCAAAAAGCAAATTCATTTTTGAAATCCAGAGATATCTTTAAACACTGAACAACTTTCGTGACTGATGGATTATATCACTGTCACCAGCATTGTGAAAATTAAAACCGAAGAATCCTGGTGCTTTATACTTGCCTTTTGCCATAGATTCCATTTTACACTATAAATATGCTAAAAAATTGTCATATATGTTTTAGCATGCTTATATTTTCTAAAAATAGTATCTGAAATATTCTAGGATGCTAATAGATCTGGCAAAAATAGGTACTCTTTGGATTTCCACATGAGAAGACTGATGGATTTTCTCCCATGAGCATTTGGCTCTTCCAGGAAGTTGTTTGTCCAATGTGCTAGAGTAATATTGGCCATGTTTAACAAACAAATTTATATAAGATATCAAGAGTATCTTTAACCACTGAAGTCATGACCAATGTATTCAAGTTATATTTGTGTGAACAGCCGTGGACATTAGAACTGAAGGATTGTATTTGTTTTTATATAGCATAAGAAGTTAGTTCACTTAGATTGATCTCAGGTCTAGTTATTTAAAATTAATTTCTCATCTCTTGTGTTTCAGACTTGTTTGGGATAGTTCTCAGGGTAGTGATAAGAGAACGGATTGGAATTCATGCCATACTAGGTGAACCAAAATTTGCCATTCAATGTGGGGAACAATACCCAACACCAGTTGATACAGAGGCAATCTAGGTGAATCACATCCTGTGATTTCTGTTGCCAACGCCCTACTCACAAAGATTGCTCATCCCATGAGTTCACTCTTGATTTTAATTGTTGGTCATGGGTGTGGGGAAGAAAAGAATATATAATAATAAAAAAGAAGGGAGGAAGGAAGTGGCGTACTGGAGGAAGTGGCAGTGACGAAGATATCAAGGACACTACATAAAGACATGGAGAAGAGGAGGCACTAAGTGATCTAAATAGGTGAAAGGTATCAAGTGCAGTCATGAGGATCTACTGACAGTGTGATGTGTTATGATCAATTAATTGGAATATTAACTAATTGATTAATTATATGATTTTAACTTCAAATACAAATTTAAAATTATAGAAACTAATTGATTAATCACTAGTTATATGTGTATATGGGTGGCATCTAATAATTCAGAAAGACATATTTGTAAATTATAGTGTTCATAAAGCATATTTAATGTAGGATATTAATAATATTTATATTAATTAAGATGTACATTTATAGAAATTAATGTATTATATTAATTATAATTCTGATGGGTTATATATACAATTAACTTATTAGTTATTAATTATAACTGCTTCAACATCAGATGCTCAATACTTCTTTTGCATCTAATGACGTATAATTGTTACTTTGATGCTTGTTTGTAACTTGTTTCTTTAAAATTTCGATTCAATTGACTTTCTAATTATTATAGCCATATTTTTGAAAGCAAACAAACCAAGTGCAAGAATATTTAGGATTAAAAGTCATCTCAGAATGCTTAGAAACAAGTGGAGTGTTGACCCAATGTTGTGAATGGGAATCAAAACTCCAGCAAGAAGCCATACTTTAAACCTCTTCTACTCTATATATTTTTAATTAATTTGTTATATACTCAAAAGTCAGCTAATCAACTAAATTGAATACATTGACTATGTTTTGGTATGTCCATATTCTTAAAATTTTTAGGTGTTTTGAGCAATAAGTTTCTAGAATTTTTAATATGATGTTACAATACACGCAATCTATGTTATGCAGACACTTAGGTTATGCAATCTCACCTCCCTACCTGCTTCAACACAACATGATCTCTACTAATGGCATGTGTCAAAAATTTAGGTCTCCTTTACATTATGTTTTGACTTGAGAATATGATATGTTCAACACCTAAATTCGTACTGGGGTTGAATACTCAGATACAAGTGAGAGTAAGATAGAATCCATTAAAAACAAACTTGAATCTAGAGTTGCACAATATATTAGAGTTACCAATTACAATCATTTAAAGTTTCTTTTAGGCATGAAGATGGTTGTCCTAAAGTATATCCTGTCTTCATACTACTAATCTAACATGTCTCCTTTGCTACTGAATTTCTCCTCCAATATGTTCCATTCCTGCTCGCATCAATTTTCCTAAGTTTCTCAGCTCCCTCAAGGCACATAAATGAGAGAGATCTAAAATAGTCTCCTTTATTTTAGCTCCTCATAACTTCTAGTCAATGACTTGATTCAATCAGAGTCTATAAGCCCCAAAAATGAAAAAAAAAAAGTAGATACAATGGATGGCACAGTTACAGATAAAATAATCCTAAAATAAGAAAAAAGAAAAAGTAAGCACCTAATAAAAAAATGATCATTGTGTCTGCAGAAGCTTACCTAAAATCCCTATTAAGCACATCCAATACAGTGGGATCCCCATTTGAAGGAACAAAGGGTGAATCAACTTCCATATCCCCATTCTCTTGTTTCAACTCGCTTTCTAAGCCTGAGAAAGTGTTCCCAAAAGAGCTCGAATACTCAGTTGCATCTGGGTCATCAAAATTCACTGTCTTGCCATCAATGCCTTCTGTGCAATTGACAATGTCAATTTCCTCATCAGCATCATTGTAAACCTTATTCAAGGAAGTAGAGGATCCAACACAATAATCAACATCTTCACAATTGTTTGTACGCAACAATCCTGACGCATCTTTGTCATCCACCAACACCAAGTTCTCAGATTTTACAATGTGGTTCAGTTTTCTTTCCTCCAGCACATCTACATCCCTGGCCATGTCTTTCAAGGAGCCATCACAGAGTATGCGATCTTCACCATTATATGAACAAAAACCTACAGCCTCTTTTGTGTCTGCAAAATCCTTGTTCTCTGATTTCACAGACACATCAGGTTTAACTTCTTTGGCATCAGACAAAGATTGAGCAGGGGCCATGGTACCATAAATCTCTTGAACAGCCTGAAATATCATCATGATAGGGATACGAACATGTCTAAAAAACATGTAAATAGGTCTCAGGCCAAAAACAAATATGTTTCCACAAAAAAGATGATAACAAGAGAAAATTATAACCCACAAAAGATTATATCAAAGTACAATCATCAAGGTTTCCAAACTCTCTATCTACAAAGGAACATCCTACAAACAAAGCTTGTTAGAAAAGTGAATGAAAATGACTGGGAGAATAATCCCGCATTGGGTGTTTCATGGCAACAAAGTTGGTTTATATTGAATCACAACCAAAGATGTTAGACATATGGATGAGAGGCTCTCTCTTACACGCACACCCACAAGGGTTGCAAATTGAGAGCTCATATTGCACTAAGCCTAGTTGGTTCGTGTATTAATACAACGTGTGCGCATAGAGTGTTGGATCGATTAGGGCAGAAATTTACCAAGCAGCCCAACCCAAATCGAGAGCTTGAATTGCACTAAACCCAGTTGGTTCGTGTACGCACACGACCTATACACATTGAATGTTGGACAAATCAGTGCAAAAAATTGCCCAAGCAACCACTCTTCCCCACTGTTCATCCTCCAACTTCTTGTTCCTAGTGATAGCATTTAGGCACACGTTCAGTTTATCACAAATAACCAGTGCTTGGTTGTGAATGTGGTTGAACAGTTGCATCTTGAGCAACAAACATTTATTCAGACTTCTAAGCATTGCCAGAGAGAGAACGAATCTATTTTAAGAAAATTATGTTAAACACAGACCTCTATTATGCTCTGCAAAGTCCCAACTCGGCCTCCCATGTCACTTGGCAGTTAGACTTCCCGAGCGATCGACAACTCAGCCTTTCCTACTTGGTTCCCAGCTCGACAGCTAGGCTTTCCCTGCTCGATAACTCGGTCTTCTCAGCTAGGCCTTACCTACTTGACAACCCCTCCTTGCTCGGTAGGTTGACATCCCTGATTTCAGCAGTTCAAGCCCATCTCAATAGACCAGATAAGTATCAATTTTTTAAATTCAGTAATTTTCCATTTACTCCGGCACCAACAATATTAAAACAGTTCGTTCTATTAAAATGACAAGTGAAAGTGTTAATAAGCAAGCTATTCAACACTCACAAGCCCCCTCTGCCCCGGCTATGTTTATTCTAATCAACCATGGGGAGAAGCCAGAGAACTTCACTGAGTTGAATTTCAAGCGGTAATAGTAAAAGATGCTCTTCTATCTAACTACACTTAAATTGGCTTGCCTTAGTTTTCTAATGAAGGAGTCTTCTAAGCTAGTTGAGGATGACACCAAGGTATAAGATCTTGTGTCTTGTCTGTCAGCACAACCGAAATTTAACTTTCTGCCCGCCAACCAACACGACACCAAGCTTGCAAGCTCAAGGTCACAGAGCCGACGCAACCTCGTGGTGAGTCGTTGGGTAGTGGGGTTATTTTTTTTTTTTTTTTAACCCTATTTTCATTTTTATTTTTTCGTAGATATTTCTTTTTCGTCTCTTAATATTTTTTCCATCCTCTGTTAATTTTTTTCCTCTATCCATACATGAAAGAAAAATATATAATTTATTTTTCTCCCTCCGTCTATGGTTAATTCATTCATCCATGATGTGTAAATAGGGAGAATAAAATCTATTTAAGGATGAAAGATATTCAAACCTTATAAAATATACTACTATCAATAAATTAAATTAGTTTATGTATAAATTTAGTTTAATTTTAAACTGATCAAAATAAATTCAAATTATATCTAGTTTAAACCTACCTAATCATATCATATTTACTCGGTGAACTTCACTTAATCCTAAATCAACTTTTACTCAATAAGTATCTAATATTTTATGAGATAATATCAAATTTAGCTTAATAGTAAATATCTATAGCAATCAAATATTAATAAAAATCTTATTTAATTAATATATTTTATATTTTAAAAGTACAAAAACTTTATCAGCATGACACAATACGATACTGAAATCGTATCATTCAGTCATAAACTAAAACTACAGCACGACTCAAAATTTTAAACCTTGGATGACACTGATATTCAAACCGTTAGTATTGTAGAAGCATGAAACCATTCAGAGTTTCTATACCCTACTTCACCAATTTGTTATACAATGTATACAACACGAAGAGGACGATGAAGGAACTATGGAGTCTTTGGACCAAAAATATAAGACAAAGAATGAGAGGGCCAAGAAATTTATTATTGATCGATTCCTGAACTACAAGATGGTTAATTCCAAAATAGCGATCAATCAAGTCAAGTGCAGAAGCTTCAGGTATTCCTGTATAAGATTCACTCGACGAACATAGTGCTGAGTGAAACCTTTCAGGTAGCAATTATCATTGAAAAGTTGTCACCTGCTTGGAAGGACTTCAAAAACTACTTGCACAAGCGGAAGAAGATGAATGTCAAGGAACTCATTGATAAACTTCGCATTAAGACACAAGTTCAGACAAAAAAAGTTCTTTCAGACTATTGTTAAAGTCAACATGGTTAAGCACGATCAAAGCTCGAAAACCCCTGATTCATTCAATAACGGGGGCCAAAGTGGGCCCTAGAAGAGGCGTCAGTAAAAAGAAGTTCCTTGAGAAATGCTATAATTGTGATCGAGTCGGTCACAAATCCTCGAAATGCAAGAAGTCAAGGAAGAGGCCAATCTAGTAAACAACAATGAGGGGCCAAACATGGACCTTTGTACTGTGATCTCCGAAGTGAACCTTATGGGTTCAAACTTGAGACAGTGGTAGATCGATACCAGTGTTACCACACGTGTGGTCTAATAAAGAGTCGCTCCACAACTTTAAAAAAAATCAAAGATGGGGAAAAGTTATCTATAGGGAACTGTACAACCTCGAACATCAAGGGTCAAGGTAAAATGGTTCTTAAAATGTTCTTTAGAAAGGAGATGACTCTCAACAATACATTATGTGTTCTAGAAATTTAAAAGAATGTAGTGTTCAAATCGCTTCTGAGCAAGTATAATATTTGTATTATATTTGAGTTGAACAGAGTAATTCTGTCCAAAAATGAAATGTTTGTAGGGAAAGGTTATGCATGTGATGGGTTGTTCAAATTCAGTATAATAATCATTTGATCTAAAATCAATAAAATAAATAATTTATCTGCTTACTTTCTTGAGTCTTCTAACTTGTGGCGTGGTAGACTAGGACATATTATTATGATACTTTACGTAGATTAATTAACTTGAAAAGTATACCTACATTCCAAATTGATTTGAAATACAAGTGCGAGATTTGTGTTTACGTAAAATTAACAAGGTATATTGATAGTAGTGAACCGTTTGGCTTGATCCATATAGACGTGTGCAACTTAAAAGGGGTACAAACACGTGATGGAAATAAATATTTCATCGCTTTTGTTAATGATAACACAAAATTTTATATTATATATTTTTTCAAAAGTAAAGATGAAGTCATAAAGAAATTTATTTTTTATATAAATGAAATTGAAAACAAACTTAATAAAAAAATTAAGATGGTACAGAATGACCGAGGTGGTAAATATGTATCATTATTCATTGAGTTTTATACTGAACATGAAAGTAGACATGAAACAACAACCTCACTCCTCAAACAAACAAGTGTTTCTGCTTAATTTTAAAGAGGAGGTAAGTTTCTTAAAAATGGCATATGAAATACAAGAACAAGATAAACCCGATAAGGTTGAGCTCAGACAACGTAAAATAATTCATGTAGAAAAATACTTTGGTACGAATTTTCTTACTTTCACGGTCGAAAGTGAATCTCAAAACTATTCAGAAGCTATTCTTCAAAGGAACCTCAATGGGAAGATGCAATTGCATTTAAAATTGATTCGGTATTGCAAAATCATACTTAGTATCTGGTGGATCTTCCTCTAGGAAGTAAATCATTGGATTACAAGTGAATTTTCAAAAAGAAAATGAAATCAGATAGAATTAGATAAGTACAAAGAAAGATTAATAATTAAAGGTTATTGACAATGAGAAGACAGTGATTATTTTAATACTTATTCTTTAGTAATGAGAATAGCCTCCATCAGAGTATTACTGGTTGTTGTCACTCTATGGAATCTGAAAATACATCAAATAGATGTAAAAATAATTTTTCTAAATGAAAATTTAGAAGAGGAAATTTGCATGGAGCAACCCAAAGAGTTTTTTGCTTCAAGACAGGAAAACAAAATTTATAGATTAGTGAAGTCGTTATATAGCTTGAAATAAACTCCAAAGCAGTGTTATGAAAAATTTAATAACGCCACGAAGAAAAGTGGATTTAAAATTAATGAATGTAACAAATGTGTCTACATTAAAACACAGAAAATCACTATGTTATTTTATGTTTTTATGTAGATGACATACTTATCATTGAAAATAATGATAAAATAAAAATCCACTAAAGATATATTGAACTTAAGATTCAACATGAAAGACATGAGCCACTGAATTTTGGAATCAAAATTCTTAGAACATCAAAAGGACTTATTTTGAGTGAATCTCATTACGTGGACAAGATTCTTAAGAGATTTAATAAAAATGATTCTACATTGGCATAAAGTTCGATAGATACAAATCAACATCTATTGAAAAGTAGAGGTGAGAGTATCTCTCAAGTAGAGTATTCTAGGATTATAAAAAGTTAGATATACCTGCTATGTTGTACACGACCATACATAACCTATGTAGTGAGCAAACTAAATAGATACACAAGTAATCCTAGTGTTGAACACTAGAAAAGAATAACAAGAGTATTAAGATACTTAAGATATATTCGTGACTATAGGCTGCACTATACAATATATTTTGTTGTGAATGAAGGATACAATGATGCAAACTGGATATCTAATACAAAAGACTCAAACTTTACTAATGGATTTTTATTCACATTTTTTTGGGAGACGTAGTTATTTCGTGAAAATCTTCTAAGTAGATTGTAATAGCTAGATTCACGATAAAATCTAAGTTTGTAGCCCTTGACAAGTGTTGTGAAAAGACTGAATGGCTACGCTATTTCTTAGAAAGTATTCCTAAATAGCCAAAGTCCGTGTTGGTGATTTGTATACACTGTGATAGCTAGTTAGCTATTGGACAGAGATAGAGTCATCTATATAATGGTAACTCTAAACATATATGTCATAGACATAATACCATTAGACAACTACTCTCGACTAGAGTTATCTATGTTGATTATGTGAAGTTAAAGGATAATCTGACGAATCCACTAAGCAAAGGGTTAATAGAGAGTTAGTTGCAAGCTCATCAAAGGAAATGAGATTAAAGCCTATAAAACAAGTTAGTACAAATGAAACCCAACCTATGATGACTAGAGATCCAAAAAAACTGGGTTTAAAAGGGCAACCTAATCACACTGACTTAAGAGATTATTGTGGGGGAATTACACAATGAATCAATGGTACCTGTCTAGTGTGAAAGTTAAGTGCAAATCTTTATGCTTCAAGCGGAGTAATGCAAGTTGCTCTTAATTAAGAGATCACCTATATGAGAGAGAAGTGGTTAAAGAGAATTGTAAGAAAAAATTCTTAGAACTTTTCATAGAATCAGGCGAGTGTTAGGGCCAAAACAAACACAATCATGAGAAATAAATTGTATCAGGGATTATGGATGAGATATATCGTTTACATAAACGACGGAACAATTCAAGAACATTATGTCCACTAGGCAGCGAGTAATGTAAACATATCTTCACAAGGAAAAATTCAATAGGTAAATCCTACCTATTCTATACAGGATTCAATTGTTAAATGTTATTCACCTATACTCTTGATTTTCATTCATATAGGGGATTGTTAAAAAAGTGAATGAAAATGAATGAGAGAATAGTTTCATATTGGGAGTTTTATGGCAACAAGACTGGTTTATATTGAATCACAATTAAAGATATCATGAGAAATATAGATAAGACTCTCTTATGTGTGCGCCTATAGGAGGTGCAAATCTAGAGTTTAGATTGCACTAAACTTGTTAACTCGTGTACTAGGGTGACCTATGCATTGATTATCGAGTTGGTCATTGAATGTCAAATCGATCAAGGGAAAAAATTGCCCAAGCAACCCAACCAACATTTTGTCACCCAGGATTGTTTTCTTACCACTTCAAACCTGAAATGGACACATTAATGGATGTTGCCTGGAACGGCCAACCATTAATCACTAATTGCTGGCATTTCAAGTGAGTCAGGAGAGGCAAATAATGGTCAAGTAATAGTCATTATATGGTAGGATTAATGGATTTTGAGCCTATAAGTAGAGACTTCCTTGAGTAGTAGAAATCCAATCCGATCATCCACAAGCAACCACTGTTCCCCACTCTTCTTCCTCTACCTTCTTGTTCGCAATGATAGCATTCGGACACACGTTTATTTCGCCACGAACAACTAGTGTTTGGTTACGAATGTGGTTGGGTTGTTGTATCCTGGGAAACAAATGTCCATTCGAACCTCTAAGCACCGTCAAAAAAGAGACGAATCTATTTTAAGGAAACTATGTTAAACATAGGTCTTAGTTGTGCTATGCAAAATCCCAATTCAACCTCTCGAGTCAATTGGCAGTTTGACTTCCCGAGTGATCGACTACTCAACCATCCCTGCTCGACTTTCCCTACTCGGTAACTCGGCCTCCCAGCTCAACAACTTGACCTTCCTAGCTTAGCCTTCCTTACTCAGCAACTCGACCTTCCCTGCTTGGTAGCTCAGTATCCGTAAGTTCAACAGTTCAAGCTTATCTCGGCAAATCAGAAAAATATCCATTTTTAAATTCAATAATTTTTCCATTTACTCAGGAACCAACAATCCTAAAAAAGACAACAAAGCTAAACAGGTAACAGCCCCTAAACAGAAAAATACTGACCACCACTTGAAAAAGAGAAAAGAACCTAAATCTAACTCGACACCAAGAAAACAAAGAATAGAAGAAGGAAATAGAAGATAATAGGAGGATCTTTTACTCAGAACTTCCCTCCTAAACACCAAAGCCTGTACCCAGTAGGGAGAGGGGCAACCGTGTTCCACCCAAAATAATGAGCTCTGAATAGAAGAAGAAGAAAAAGAAGGGTGGGAAGGATCACCAATATAATTGGGAAAGGATCGCCTGGATCTCTCGGAGAAGGAGAGGCAGATCTCAATTAACCAGATCCGCAGTCACTGGGAGAAGGACTCGGCCACACGACCCGAGATGCTCAACCACACGAGAAGAGGACCTCAATGGCACGCCCAGGTGGCGCTCTCCGATCGCTCGCCAGAAGCTCGCCGATGCCGGAAACCTCGCAGTTGGATGCGGCGAGGAGGAAGAAGCTCGAGGAAGAGAGTGAGATCGAGAGGAGAGGAGAGGAGAGGAGAGTGGGCTGTTTCGGCGCAGGAATCCCTCGAAACACTTAATAATAATCAGAACACTTTATTATATTTTTTATTAAAAAACGGCTCTATTAAAAAAAAATCAAAACCGTATCTATTATATTTTTATACACCGATATATCATATTATTTATTAACTTAATAAAAATTAATCAAATTTATTTAAAATTATTTCAATTTAATCAAAATCAATATTAGTAATAATTATGAGCATAATTGTTACATCATCGACCAATTTATAGTAGTCATGATTATTATAAAATAATTATAATTTAATCAAAATTATAATAAATAAAATATTGATATATCAAAATATTTTTTATTAACTTATTTAAATTTAATTAAAATCACTCCAACTTAATTAATATCACTACTTTAATACTATTATAACAAATATGACCATAGCGGTTATAATTATAGTCATTATAATAATAACTATTACAATATCATTAAAAATAAATTTTTAATTAATTTGAATAATTTTAAATAAATTGATAAAAAAAATATTTTAATATAATAATATTTCATTATCTTTCCCACAACCTCTCCTCCAACCCCCAACACACACCAACCAAATCAAACCCTATTACGGTACCCCAAGTTAAAATAGAAAACATCCATACAAATAGCCCTTAATATAAAAATGACATAAATAATATTAAATCAAGGGAATCATTAGTGTATTATTATTATATTAAAGGAGGTTTCGGCTATGTTGTTGTAGCAAGGTTACAGTTAGTTACAAATTTCAACATGCTAAAAATCTATTTCTAAATGTTTTGAGTGTGAAAGATGAGAGCTCTTTTATGCTCTGTTCAAATATTTTTGCTACTCTTTTTTTTTTTCATGTTGAGTTGAACGGAAATAAATATTTTTTCCCTTTTTCACAACCTACTTCTAAATGTTTCGAGTGTGAAAGATGCAAGCTCAGGCCTAACGGGCTAGCTATGAGCTTGTGGCGATCACGAGCTCACCGCGCGCTTGCTTGCCTAGTCATAGCTCAACAATGGTCAAGCTCGCAGCCATATATGCTACTGCCTCAAGCTCGCGGTCATGCTGTGACCGTGGCAAGCTCACTAGCTAAACTTGACTTGGCTTGGCTAAATGAGATGTTTGCTCCTACTATTGTCTACTTACTTGATTATGAAAGGATGAAAGATTCAAGCAATCCATAGGATCTTATCGGAGATCTACGACAAATATATGAAACCTAAAGGCAATCGTAGCATTAAAAGAAAATGATAAATTTGCACTTGAATCCAAAGACATTCTCATCTTCATTATCACTAGAAGAACTTGAAGATCAAAATGAATTAGCCGCGGGGCCTGATCTTCCGTAGGTACGAGGGTGGCAACTTCGAAATCAATTGGGGAAAGTTAACATAATACCTCTCCTATGGGGGTCACAAGTCAAAACTTGGGCTACATATTATACCGTACACATAATACTTTAATTGATCTCAATAATGTCAAAATTTTATGAATTAAATATATTTTAAAATAATCTAGTTTATTAACTTCATTAATATAGGACTAAAGATGTCATAATTACTGTAATTGTAACAAACCTCAATAGTAATCACAATTCCAATGTCATTAATAGAATAGATCAAGATGTGGATATGTAGCATGAAAATTACATAAAATGTGATCTTCACATGCATATTTTCAACTGATCATCTTTATGACCCAAAAGGATCTAAATCATGTTTACAAACACTTTATGTCAAATTGTAATAGTAAATCATGCATGATTACAACTTTACAATTCAAACTAGAGTCTCACATCATATTTACAAGTATCATATGCAACATTGTTTTAGTAAATCATGACGTTTTTATTCAGAGTGTCAAAAACAAAATACACATGTATCTTTAAACCTTAATGTATACAATAAATCAAAATATACATGTGTTCATTAATACAAAGCATCAAAGACTACATATAAAATTTCATTAATGAGTAGTTCATCAAATAGAAGAACCTTATATTCATCGTATGTTGATGAAACACCTTGGACAACAATCCCTTCGTAAGTGAATCTACCAACATAAAATATATCCTTATATGCTCTATCATCACCCAACCATTCTGAACTCTTTTTTTAACTGTAGAAACTTGATATTGATATGTTTTGACTTCGACAAGTTGCGATTGTTCTTGGAATAAAATTTTGTAGGTTTTATCATAGTTGATTCTCAATGGTCAATCAATACCATCAACAATCTACAATGCAGTGATAAAATTCTATAGTCAAATTATGTGATTTTAATGCTTCAATGTAGGCTATAAATTCTGTCTTCATCGTGGAAGTTACTATAAGTGTTTGTTTGATGCTCGTTCATAATAAAACTCTCCTACCAACATGAGGTGAATCTCCTATTATCCAAGAATCCAACAAAATTGGAGTCTGAATATCAATTCACCTCCAATTGACTGGATCTTCGATATGTAAGCATGTACTTCTTAATTCTTTGAAGATACTACATAATCCTCTTTACGCCTTTCCAATGTACTAGTCTAAGATTACTTAGATATCTTCCTAGCATACTTGCAGCCATATATGCTGCTGCCTCAAGCTCGCGGTCATGCTGCGCGCGACCGTGGCTAGCTCACTGGCTAAACTTGACTTGGGTTGACTAAATGAGATGTTTGCTCCTACTATTGTCTACTTACTTGATTATGAAAGGATGAAAGATCCAAGCGATCAATAGGATCGATCTTATCAGAGATCTACGATAGATATGTGAAACCTAAAGGCAATGGTAGTATTAAAAGAAAACGATAAATTTGTAAGTAGATAATAGTAGGAGTGCACACACACACACACACTTAACACATAATACTATTTTAAAATACTTTATGTCATAGCTTTATGAATTAAATACTATTTTTAAAATAATCTAGTTTGTTAACTTCATTAATATAGGACTAAAGATATCATAATTACTATAATTGTAACAAACCTGAACAGTAATCACAATTTCAACGT
The DNA here is from genome assembly GCF_044706935.1 of Curcuma longa. Lineage (NCBI taxonomy): Eukaryota > Viridiplantae > Streptophyta > Magnoliopsida > Zingiberales > Zingiberaceae > Curcuma > Curcuma longa. Next base: position 2,250,955 of record NC_133870.1, on the reverse strand, counting down.
CATTAATAGAATAGATCAAGATGTGGATATGTAATATGAAAATTACATAAAATATGATCTTCACATGCATATTTTCAACTAATCATCTTTATGGCCCAAAAGGATCTAAATCATGTTTACAAACACTTTATGTCAAATCGTAGTAGTAAATCATGATTACAACTTTACAATTCAAACTAGAGTCTCACATAAGTATCATATGCAACATTGTTTTAGTAAATCATGACGTTTTTATTCAAAGTGTCAAAAACAAAATACACATGTATCTTTAAACCTTAATGTATACAATAAATCAAAATATACCTATGTTCATTAATACAGAGCATCAAAGACTACATATAGATTTTCATTAAATGAGTAGTTCATCAAACAGAAGAACCTTATATTCATTGTATGTTGATGAAACACCTTGGACAACAATCCCTTCGTAAGTGAATATGTCAACATAAAATATATCCTTATATGCTCTATCATCACCCGACCACTCTGAACTCTTTTTTTAACTGTAGAAACTTGATATCGATGTGTTTTGACTTTAACAAGTTACGATTGTTCTTGGAAATAAAGTTTTGTAGGTTTATTATCATAGTTGATTCTCAATGGTCTATCAATATCATCAACAATCTACAATGCAGTGATAAAATTCTATAGTCAAATTCTGTGATTGAATGCTTCAATGTAGGCTATAAATTCTGTCTCCATCATGGAAGTCACTATAAGTGTTTGTTTGATGCTCGTTCATGATATAAACTCTCCTACCAACATAAAAATATAACATGAGGTGAATCTCTTATTATCCAAGAATCCAACAAAATTGGAGTCTGAATATCAAATCACCTCCAATTGACTGGATCTTCGATATGTAAGCATGTACTTCTTAATTCTTTGAAGATACTACATAATCCTCTTTACGCCTTTCCAATGTACTAGTCTATGATTACTTAGATATCTTCCTAGCATCTCCACAATGTATGCAATATCCGGATGCGTACACACATGTGCATACATAAGACTCCCTACAATCAAAGCATAAGGGAGTTCTGTATTTTTTTTATTTCAAGTTCACATTATGGACATTATTACAAGCTGTCACTTCTAGACACAAGAGTGTTGTCAGGTGCATAATTTTGCATGACATACTAAATGAGCACATTTTTAATATATCCCTTGAACGATCATGATACATATGTATGACTAATACAAAAGATGCTTCAGAAGGTCTTTTATTTCAAATTTTCCTTGACAGAAATGACTTGATTTCATGTAGTAAATCTTTATTATTACTTGTAAGTAAAATATGATCCACATATATGACAAGTATTATAAACTTGCTCCTATTAAACTTAATATATATATCCATTGATCAATAAAATTCTCCTCAAAATCAAATGAGGTAATCACTTGAACGATTTTTTTGTACCATTGACAGGATGGCTATTTTAAACCATAAATAGATTTCTTCAATTTACATACTAGATACTTTGAATCATTAAAATCAAAGTTGTCCAATTAAAATATGTATATATTCTCCTCAATATCATCATTGAAGAATGAGATCGTTACGCCCATTTGATAGAAGTCATAATGAACTACAAATGTCATGACTATCTCAAGAGAGTCTTTCATCGAAATCAATGATAAAGTCTCTTTATAATCAAGACCCTCCTTTTGAGTGAATTTCTTGCAACAAGATGAGTTTTATATTTTCAACATTGTCCAAAAAATTCCGTTTGATTTTAAATATTCATTTACAACTAATAAACTTCGTTCTTTCAAACAATTTGATAAATTCCCAAACATCATTGTTCTGTCATGAACTTCATCTCTTCCTTCATTGCTTTGATCTATCTTTCAGGACTAAATCATTGTTTGACTTCTTGGAAACATATAGAATTACTTTCTAATCTTATGTCAAACTCATGCTATTAGAGATAAATATAATCATGTGAAACCGTGGTTTTCCTTTCCTTGGACTTGAGGAGGTTAGAACACTTGCTTAACTATAAGAGAGAAACCCTCAATTTGAGTAGGTGATTCCTCCATTTATATTGCAGAGGACATGAAATATCTGGTGCTACTCCCACTGAATGTGCAACTCCAAAAGCATAGGGTGTGATTACTATACCACTACTAGTTGCACAAGTAGTAACCATAGTACAATCATCAATGCTTTCCTTCTATAAAGATATATCCTTGTAACTCCCAAAGCATACACTACAAGAAAATCGATAATTAACAACACTCAAAAGACATCGGTTTTATGCCAAAACCGATGTCTTTTACTTTTTTACAATGGTTTTAACAAAAACCGATGTCTTTGAGAGGTTGATTGGAGCCTATGACAACGGTTTTTAGAGGCTACAACAACAGTTTTAAAACGGTTGTCTATGTCCGCTATTTTGGGACTACAACAACGGTTTTTGAAGACTACAACAACGGTTTGAAAACCGTTGTCTATGTGCGCTTTTTTGTAACGACAACAACGGTTTTGGAAGCTATAACAACGATTTAAAACCGTTGTATATTTTCACTTTTTTCTTTCCCTCTCTCCTCCCAAATATTTTTACATCCCGCTGATCTTCCACTGCGCGCTTCCAAAACCCCTAAACCTGACTTCCACTGCATTGCGTGGATGCTGTGTTTAAGCTAGAGGCCTTGTGTGGAAGATAAAAAGGTGAGGTTTTTTTTTGTTTCTCTTTAAAAAAACATCCGCCGAAACCCCCGCTGCCGCTGTTGGGGCCGTAGCGGAACCTTCAGAAACGTCCACCGACGCCAACCCTTCGATCACCGTCGCGAAATCGCAGACGTCGGTGTCGGAGGGTCCCGTCGAGGCGCCTCCGACGGAGGCCGCGGAGGCGTCTGGAGTTGGTAAGAAGGCAGCCGTCCGGGTGAGGAAGGTGATCAAGAAGAAAATCATCAAGAAAATCGTCCCAAAGGTGGTTTCTTTAGCGAAGAAAGATTCGGCTTCGTCGCAACAACCAATAGAAACGACCGACAAGAAAACCCTAGTTGCTAAAATCGGGCCTGATAACCCTAGTTCTGATGTTGCGGTAGGAGATGCCATGCTGGCCGAGAATAATGATCTTGGTAGGGAGAAAGATTCTGAGAGGGAACATAGTGACGAGAAAAAGGTGCTCATTCAGATCAGGACGCGAAGGATGATTTTGCGGAGCAGCAGGATAAGGAGAAGGGTGCTCAAAGGAAGCATGATATGAAGGAAGGTCACAATGAGGCAGTAGTGGCTGCTGAGGATGAGATGGCTGGGATGCCCATACAGCAAGATAAGGAGAATGAGGCTCAAAGGAAGCAGGATAAGGAGCAAGGTTACTATGAGGCAGTGGTGTCGGCCAGGGATGAGATGGCTGGGATGTCAAAGCAACAGGATACGGAGAATGATGCCCAAAGGAAGCAGGATAAGGAGGAAGGTCACATTGAGTCTGTGGTGGCTGCTGCTGATGAGGTGGCTGGAACGTCTTAACGAAAGAACAGGAGAAAAACTGAGATTTTTATTGGAGGATTGAGTAGGATTGCGAAGGAGGAGGATTTAAGGACGGTCTTTGGGAAGGTGGGAGAGATTGTGGAAGTAAGAATGATGATGGATGGTCAAACAGGGAAGAACAAGGGGTATGCTTTTTTGAGGTATAAGGATCCTGCACAAGCTAAAAAGGCTGTCTTTGAATTTCCTAAAGTTGAGGTAATTTCATTTTGAGCCCTGACATTACAATTGTCTGCTATAATACTTCCAGATGAATAGATAGCAAAGAAAGATAGACGTATATTGACATAAATATCATCCCTAAAATGCAAGCTAAGGATTTAAGGAGGTATTTTTTTTCACGAGAATGAAAGTCATAGGTTATTTGTTTGTTTTGTTCATATTAATAGTTCAATCAATATATTCCAGAATTTCTAGAATGGAACATTAGCTGAGAAATGAAAAATTGATCCTGGTTGCTGTATATATTACTCTCATGCTCCTTCAAATAGTGCACAATCTATTATATGCAAGAAATCCTAGAAATTCATTGTTCAATATATTTGTAGGGATTCAAAACAGTTTCTAATTGATATTTCTTAGGGTTGAAGATACAATTAGTAAAACCACTTAAGTTGCTAAAACATGTTTGAACAGACTCTCAAGTTGTGTACTTATTATTTGAATGTATATAGTGATTGGCAATTGTAAGGTTATTTTTTCACATCAAATGTACCCATGGGCTTAGGAGCCGTTGTTCGTTTTGATACTTACACACACAGAGTATTGGTTTATTCAGAAAGCAATTTGAACACTAGGGGTCACCATCATCCATATAGCAATTAAGGGTTTCTATCTCTAATCTAAGGGAGATAAACTTTCCCTCATCAATGTGCTTAGGACTTGACAGCTTATATCTATTCTATGACTCCTATCTCTAGCCAATGTGAGATAAAAGCTCCCCTCATCAAGGTACCTTGGACTTACAACTTGAAAGTTTATATCTTTTCTTAATGCCATTTGATGACACATTAATGCACATTGACTTCTTTTACCTAAATTGTCATGCCTCGAGGCAGAGTATGTGGCTTGGCCTGTACACTTGATCAGCATGCGGGATGAGGTAAACGTGATAAAGTGGTGTCTAAATTTTGTATGCTTTTTAAGTATGTCACATATCTAATATATATGTGTGCATCTATATATGTAGAAGACTAGGAAGGAAAAAGTTGGCAATAGAAAAGAGAAGTCCAAGTTGCACTAATTATATCTCTTTGAGTAGTTTTCACTGGATTTTGACCATCCTCAATGTTGAAAAGGAGATTGTTTATTTGTTGGATCCTCTTAGACATCACATTCATGATCAAGATTGGAAATATGTGGTCAACATGTAAGTTTTTTGGGTTCTTTTCTTATCTTTGTTGAAACATGATTTTATTTTGATGTGGCAATACAATAAACTCTTATATGCATGAAGGGCCTTGAAATTGTATAATGCGGAGGCGGGAAGGAAAGGGAAAAAACAACCAACATGGGAAGTTGTCAAGGTATGTCCTTGTGATTAGCAACTGTTTCACTGTCCTCGAAGGAATTATTTAAAAAAATAGTACTTAGAAGGATCCATATTATGTTTTTCTTATAATATAACTCAGCATGACTATTAATTGATGAATCATAAAGTTAATTTTGAAGTCTTTCAAGATGATGCAATTATATTTGTTCCTATGTTTGTTCACTATCTTCATTTATTGCCACAAATACTTTCTATATTTCAGTTGGTTACGTTAGTTTTGCTGCTATTCATATATATCAAAGAAATGATTTTGTGTCTTGCTAAAACAGACATGGACAAGAATGAAATGGAAATACAAGTTTAAGAGGGTCCTGATTACTGCACCGGTAAACAATTTCTCTTATTTTGTGTTTATTTTGTATCATTTTTTATTGAAAAACTTTGTGGGGCTTAGATAAAGCTTGATCTAATACATTGCTTTAGTTTGATTTAATATATTTCACAGTTTTGTTACACTAAAGGCTTCATCCTATGTTCAATCGCATTGTTTCGTTTCATATGGTGGCTTGAGCAAACCTTCAAGAAAAAACATGAACTAATATGATACATTCCACTATTTTGTGACCCTAAAGGCTTCAGCTTAAGTTGGACTACATTGTCAACACAATAGTCAAATTTATACATTAGAAAATGTGTTGTGTGGCATGAGCAATGGATGACTTTCCTTGCATGGAGGATGCATACATTTTCATGGAATGTAATTTGTGGATATTGACTTGATGTGTATCTCTATTAGCTTTTTTCATGGAATGTGTAATATGTTGCAAGAAAAATATTTGTGTTGGTTATTTTTGGTTATTTGTAAATATTGAGGTGATTAAATACATCGGTGCTTTTCTATTTGTGATTTGTTGGGTGAATTTATAATATTATGATAATTTTGTACTATTGGGAATTAGATTGATGTCACTCTTGCTCGATCATAATTTACAAACAACATAAAAAAAATAAGTGTTATTACAATAGTTTTAGATTCAATGACATCGGTTTGGAAGCGTTGTCGTTAAGTGTTATTACAACAGTTTTAGCATCAATGATATCGGTTTGGAAGCGTTGTTGTTAAGTGATATTACATCGATCGAAAATCGTTGCTAAAATTAGTGTTAAACAGATATTACATCGGTTTTACACCGTTACGGAACCGATGTCATTGAGTGATACTACGTCGGTAAATAACTGATTCGAAAATCGATGTTGTTAATTGATACTACACCGGTTATAAACTGATGTCTAAAATGTCAGACCTTTTACATCGCCTTCATAGACAGCGGTCGATTTTCTCATAGACACCGGTGGAAAATCGATGTCTATGACTGTTTTTCTTGTAGTGATAGGGTATGATTACCATACCACTACTAGTTGCACGAGTAGTAACCATAGTACGATCGTCAATGCTCTCCTTCTCAAAAGATATATCTTTGAGTTTAATACTCTCACTGTCCTCAATGAACTTGACATTACTCATCTGAAAAAAAACCTACTTGAGAGGACATAAAACTTAAAGACCATCGACCTTTCAGAGTAATGTACAAAATGACAACTGATTCTCCTTGAGCTAATTTTCTTTCATTAGGCCTATAAATGTCTAATGCTAGGCTTCTTACTCGTCCATAGCTCGTATGTGATTTTTCTTCCTGCCTTACTAGATACTCTATTAAGTAAGCATACTACAATCATGAATGCTTCACCCCGCAAGAACTCTGATAAAGAAGTAAATGTCATCATATTTCTTACCATGTCCTTTAGGGTCGATTTTACGCTCTGTTATACCATTTTGATGAGGAGTATCAGACATGGTATACTGAGCTACTTTCCTATACTCAAAAAGGTAATTTGCAAAAGGTCCTAAACATTGTTCATCTGATTTGTCATATCGACTATAATATTCACCTCAATGGTCAAATTTGATAGCTTTGATTTTCTTGTTTAGTTGATTTTCAACTTCGACTTTAAAAATCTTGAACACTTCTAAGGACGGTCACCTCTCATGCAAAAGGTACAAGTAAGTATATCATGAGTAGTCATCAATGAAACTGATAAAATATGTATGACATTCCAGGGTGCTTTAGGAATTTCCCACATATGTTCGTAAGAATCAATTATAAGACACTACTACATCGACTTGCACCTTTGTTCTTCTTGTTAATTGTTTTCCCTTTGACACACTCTATGAAACATCAAAGTTTGACATGTCAAAAGAATTAAAAATTTCTTGTGACATTAACTTTTCTATATATTGTTTGGATATATATCTTAAACGGTATATGTTATAACATTAATGAATTCTCGTTAGTCAAGTTGCATTTGGTACTTATGCTATGCATTATTTGGTTGTCTGTAAGAGTTATGGTGTTTAACCTGTACAACAAGAAATGAAAACTAAGTTTCATCTAAATGACGGTACTATAAATGTATTTTCCAAATTCAAAAATATATTGATTCCTAGATAAAGCCTAAAAACACATATTTTTTACTTTAGTCTTGTCACTACCCATATAGATATATCTTTCACCATCACTTGATAATCAACTTCTTTGATAGTGACACTTATATGAGTAGTTACTCTAATATTTATTCACCAAGTGTCAATGGGTACAATAGTTAAATTGATTTCCAAACTAATAAAATTGAGAAGTTCACTTCTAGATACTACAATTTTACTACTCTTACTCTTATCATTGGTCCTTTTACATCTAGTAAATTTAGTGTCCAAAAACACTAGGATATTATTATGATTGACAGATAAATATGCTATGTGTGTGTGTGAATATAAAAATAAACATAAATATATGCATATAAATGAGCCCTTATTGGCCCAATATTGGCGCAGATTCCTGTAGGAGTGTGGCAACCAATAGGTCTGAGGTCGATTCTCAATAGATACGGAATGCCCCATTGGTTGCCTCACGCCCTATAGGCGCTATTATTGCTAGACGAAGTCCCTTGTATTTATTCCCTTCTAAGAAGTGTGGAGACGTTCTAGAGGGACCGTCAATGTGACGATTTCACCTTTTGCTACGAATATAAATGAGCCCTTATGAAATGTCAAACATAACATTACAATTAATCTTTGAATTAAATTGTTGCTTATTAATGACACTCTAATCTCAACTCAAGACTGCCGTAATATGCAAGATCGAAGTGAGCGCTAGAGAGGGGGGAGGGGTGAATAGCGTTTGCCATTTTTTCACGTTTTTTTGAAAAACTTGTAACCTGAATACATAGCGAAAGATATAGTAAAACACAAGTATGGTCTCGTATGTTGTTACTTGGTTCACAACCACTGATTGCTATTCCAAGGCCCGCAATCCTTGACCACTTACATTGTGCAATTCATTAATAAACTCTTTCTTTTACAAGAAAGAGTCTCACCTTTATACAAGATGTAGGATCGATAACACTTTTACCATCCGAATATTTAAGTACAAAAAATGAAGTATAAAATCAAAGTTACCGACAAAGATGATTAGGATGTACATGTGATTGTTAGTACAGCTTTTCGAAGTTGCGGCTGCGCCTCGAGAGGTTCGATCGCGTGGAGAATAGCCGTAGAGTAAGCGTGAATTGATGCTCTAGGATTTCCCTTCGCAACTGCTTTTATTGACGTATCCGAGTGTCTGGAGTTCCATCCAGGCACCTCCATATCGGCTTATCGATCCGCTCTCGACACTAACTTAGCATCTCCGAGCGTCTAGAATGCTGACGTAGAGGTTGTTGGATTACCTTTGACTCCGCCGTGCCTTATCCATCTCCGAACGCCTGAAAGTTGAGGTATTTGCGGTCAATCTTGACTCGCCGCCTCATCTGCTTCGTTGGTCCGAACAACTAACATCCAGGCACCTAGATTCCTTCTGGGCACCTAGACCGTCCGATCGACCAGATCCAATAGGCCGCTTGGAATCCAAAGTTCTAGTCTCTCAATTTTCTACATCATAGAGTTAGTACAATATATATTTTACTAGTTTTACAACTGTCTTCTTGACTTTTAGGTTTCCAATGAAACCTTAGGTCAAATCGACGTCTACTGTTCCCTTTAAAGAAACACGTCATCACCTACTCCTCTCAAAAGAATTTACCTTCTGCCAATCATCCGATCCTCCAAACCTAATTGGACTTTTGCTCAGTATTCGATCCTCGACCCTTAGGACTTTGCTCCGGTGTCCGATCCTTGTTGACCCATCGATCCGTTAGATGCCCAATCCACTGACCCACTTAGACTTCCTATCTGGTGCTTTGATTTGTCAAGTTTTCCTACCTGATCCACCTGATTAGGACTTCCTTACCTGATACTTCTTTCCCCAACCTCAACTAGGACTTTCCTGTGCTCCCTGCACACTCAACTCAACATGTTAGTGCACTACACAATCTTAACTTGAACCCTTTGCCATAATCCAAATATCGATTCAATTATCTGGTGCTCTCCATATAATAACAATCTCTCTCTTTTTTATTATGACAATCTAGTTCAAAGTTAAGTCAAACTTACATTGAAAACTAAAACCATTTCAAAAGATCTTAAGTAAGGAAAAATAATGCTCCCCTATAACTCAATCTCTCCCCCTGAAATTAAGGTTAACTTTGAAAATATTTTATGAAAACTTTCATAATCCCTCCCCTGAACTTAACATGACCCTTTATAATTTTAAGTTTTGAAATTCATTCAAGAAAAACTTAATGTTTAAAGAAAATTTTGAAAAATACTTTATGAAAACATATTTTACAAAATATTTTGCTTTTAAAAGTACTTTAAAACATATTTTGGAAATTTTTCTTGAAAAACTTTAGAAAGAATTTGCTTTATTTTTCCAGACATGAAACACATGTCAGAAAAAAATTTTATTTAACTTTGAAAAGTTACTCTCTCTCGCCCCTTTGATATAATCAAAAACATATTTATAAGGGTTTTTTTTTAATTTCAAAGTGTTTGAAATTTATAAAAACTTTTTGAAACAAACTTCTTTGAATAAAAGAATATGCAATTATAAGAACAATATTGAACACAGAATTTAAGTTTTGGATCTTGAATCCAAGCATGATGCCTAAATTTGTATAACATATAAGTAAAAATTAAGCATCTATAAATTCGTCCTTATTTACATGTCTAACTTGTTGTTATTAGCTAACTATTATAAGATAGCGTTTTCACTAAGTTAGTTAAGTTAAATATATATTTCTAGCTAGTCTTTTAATATAAAGGAACACTTAACTTGATCAATGTGCGTATATATTTTTAGCCCAGATTTATTTTGATGCACTGATATAAGTATCTGAAACTCAAACTTTTACTCTATGCATCTCACTTCATTCTAAGTTTCACAGTACACAAACAAGTTAGTCTTAATATGTTTTGTGAGATACGAGTAGTCTAAATCTATATGTGCATGCTTTCTATTGAAAATGCTAGGTTAAGTTCATAATTCAATTAATTTTAAAAAAATCATAAATTTTTAAAAATATACATTTCTGAAAATAGATTTTAAAAAATTATGTTTTGAAAATAATATTCTATTCTACTAAATACATTCCTGATTATTATAGTTGACTAAATTTAAAATATTAAACAGATAAAAACTAAATCAATATGAGTAATATATAATGAGTCAAACTCAAATACATAGGTCAAGTCAAATACAACTTAGAGAAAAAACTAGTAGGTTATACTGGGAGGTGAAGGAGGATGACCTATGCCCCAAGATTTGAGCATGTCCATCATTTGAGTGTGTCTAGTTTGATTCTGCTCCTCCAATCTCTTATACTGACTAGTCACAGTCTGCTGATAAGTGACAACTGACTCCTGCAGACTAGTGAGTGAAGCCTGAATGCTAGTGGCTACCTCCTCAAGTCTGATCACTCTCTACTCTAGAGTGATAGGAGGTGAAGGTGGAGGTGGAGGAATCTAAAGGAAGTCAACAAGGTTAATGTCATCCTCCTCATCCTCTGCTGCCTACTTAGGCTGAGGCTGATTCTCCCGTCTCCAGGATAAGATTTCATCCTCATCTAAATGGACCCCAGCTAAGGAGAAGTTTCTAATGTCTAACATGTCAAACTCACTCACAGATTTGACATTGTTTGTGGCAATGCCAAATCCAAGGGCAGCTATGAGTGAAGTCAAGATATGACAATAGGGCATATGAACTCTCCTACTAGTACTAGTGCTAGTGCTAGAGTAAATGATGATATGAAATATGTACAAACTAATGTCTATGTTTAGCCTATGATATAATGCATATAACAAAAATTTGATTTGATGGTCAACTTTTAATTACTCAAAATTAATAACTTAGTTTAAGTTAATTAGGTTTAATTCAAATTGGTTTGGTGGTCAAATTTTAATTACTCAGACTTAATTAAATTTTAGTTAGGTTAAGTTAATTTTTATTTTAGAATTAATTAAGATGACTTGATTTTATTTAACTCATTAAGTTGAATTGATTGATTTTTAAATTTAAGATTTAAATGAATTAATTTTAACTTATGCCCTAAATCTATCTCACTAGTTCTAGATTGTCAAACAGTTAATCCTATGGATTAAGTGAGATGATTATCAATTTTAATCTTAATTAATTTAATTATTAGATTTTAAGACTTGATTGACCTTGAGTTAGATTCAAATTTAATCGTCGATCAATTAACCATACATTTCAGGATTTAGCTTCTAGGCCGTGGCGAAGGCACAGAGGCCTTCTTGGGTATCAGAGCAACGACCACTTTCTAAGACAAAGTTAATTCATGAAATTGTATACTTAGTTAATCTAATGAAAAATTTTAGTCTAACTAGTCTAGGGTTTTACAAATTAACTTCGATTAGTTCCACTTAGGTAAGCAGACCAAGTAAGGTACTCCTTACCCCACTTGACTACCTAGACTGAGTTTCCCTAACGTACTATCATTTTGTCCCACCCTGGTACTAGGTTAGACAAGTGTCAGTCAAACCTTTGTCCTTATCTAGCCTAAGTTTTGTCTAAGTTCAGAAAGTAAATACTAAAAAAAAATAAAAAAACAAAATATGAATCCTAGTTCATCTAGTTACGATGAATTTTGTTTTAGCTCCCCCTAGATCATGACCCTTGTTGAATCTAGTCAGATAATGAATCTGATCCTTGGGGATCAATATTGGTTTAGTCCGACTTGATTAATCAAGCTAGACTTGAGAACTAATGCTTGGACTCGTGGTTTGTAGGTTCGATTGACTAAGGAAAGATAAGACCTATGTCTGTGATTTTGCTTTGTGTTCAAGTCCAGATCGATTGTATATAACCCTTTGAGTCCCAAGCATCATGTCAAGATATTTGGAGCCCGAAGTAAACAATTCCAACGATCTTTTGAGATCCTCAACTTGAGTTTTTAGGGTGGAATTTTCTTTCTCAAGTTGTTGGACATAAGTCAAAGTTCCACTCTGAACATCTCTTGTTGAGGAACTAGGGTTAGTCTTCTCCTTAAGGAGTATAACCTCCTTTTGGAGTGAATTTACCTAGACTGTGAACTTAGCTAGTTTGTGAGATAAATAGTAAATTACCAAATACAATCATTCAACTAATTTAGCTACTTACATCGGGGTTTGAGCCTTCTGAACTAGATACGGATCGGTGGTTGACTTGACTCAACTTCAGACTCAATGTCGGGTTCGAATTTAATTTTGGCCACTTGCTCTTGTGCTAGTAGAGCTAGGAAGCTTGCTTATTTTTCCTCGTCTAACTCTTCTAAGGAGGATTCATCCCACATAGCTTTTAGCACTTTTCTCCTTGCCTTCTTCTTCTTCTTCTTCTTCTCCTTCTTTTGCTTTGGACAATCTATCTTGAAATATCCTTTTTCGTTATAGTCGTAGAAAGTTACTTTAGCTTTGTTGAGTGCAATTCGACTTGATCCAGCTTGCTTGTTCTTGGACTAGATCACTTTGTTGACGTCCAACTTTTTGAAGCCCTTCTTCTTCTTGAACATTTTCCGAACAAGGTTAATTAGTTCGGTGGTGATTTCATCGTTTTCTTTTGAACCTGACTCATCTTCGGATTCGGGTTTGGGTTGGTGCTTCGCCTTTGACTCCTTCTGCTTCGTTTGTCCTGTAAGAAGAGCAATACCTTTCTTATCCGGAGTGGCATTAGTTTGCTCATGGAGTTCAAATTCGAATAATTCATCAAGCTTAATCTTAGAAAGGTCTTGAGATACCTTGTAAGCATCAACCATTGATACCATAAGGTGTTTCTTGGGAACACTTTCAACGCGTACCTTATAATATCACGGTTCTCCATGGTTGTCCTATAGCGTGTAGACCGTTGAGTAGATCTTGAATTCTTACGTGTAATTCACTGGTAGACTCTCCTTCCTACATTTTCATGTTATATAATTTATTTAAGAGTAAGTCACGCTTACTTACCTTGGTGTCGGAGGTCCCTTCATGTAGCTTGATCAGTTTGTCCCATAAATCCTTTTCGCTTATGGGGGCTCACTTTATTAAGCTCCTCCTTTGTGCATTGTAAGATTTGGATGGCCTTCACATCTACCTCGATTTTGCAATTAGTTGTGTTATCCCACTTCTCGCAGGGTTGCGGGATTCCATCTTCATTGGTCGAAAAGTGAAGCCAATTTGTATGACTATCCATATGTCCGCTTGAGTCTTCAAGTGATACTTCATTCTGCCCTTCCAGTACACGAAATCATCTCTAGAGAAGAGGGGAGGTCTGACGGTGTTGTAGCCTTCTTGATGGGTCATCCAAAAAATCTTGCACAATAAATGAACAAAAAAATATTTTAAGACTTAATCTTAGATTAGTAATGCGGGAAGAAATCTAAAATTTTTGAAAAAAAAAACTTAAAGCGACGACAAAATGACTCGATTAGTGGTTGCATTAATTTTGAGCACTCTTGCTCTAATACCAATTGTAGGATCGAAATGAGCGCTAGAGGGGGGTGGATAGCGCTTGTCACTTTTTCACACTTTTTCAGAAAAACTCGTAACTCGAGTACACAACAGAAGATATAGTAAACACAAGTATTCATTTTTTTTACTTGGTTCACAACCATTGACTGCTATTCCAAGGGTCTGTAGTCCTTAACCGCTTAAGTTGGACAATTCACTAATAAACTCTTTCTCTTACTAGAAAGAGTCTCGCCTTTACAAAGATGTAGGATCGGTAACACTTTCACCGTCCAAATATTTAAGTACAAAAGATGAAATATAAAATCAAAGTTACCGACAAAGATGATTAGGATGTGCGTGCAGTTGTTAGGTGCAACTTTCCAACGTTATAGCAGCATCTCGAGAGGTTCGATCGCGTGTAGAATAGTCGTAGAGTAAGTGTGAATTGATGCTTGAGGGGTTTCCCTCGTAGCTGCTTTTATTAACGTATCTAAGCGCTTGGAGCTCCTTCCGGGCACCTCCATCGTCGGCTCGTTGATCCGCTCTCGACACTGACTTAGCATCTCTGGGCAGCCTATATCCCTTTCGGACGCCTAGAATGCTAATGTGGAGATTGTCGGATCAACTTTGATTTTGCACCTGTGTCTTATCCATCTCCGGACGCCTGGAGCCTTCTGAGTGCCTAGAAGCTGAAGTGTCTCTGGCCAATCTTGACTCGCCACCTCATCCACTTCGCTGGTCTGAACAGCTGACATTCGGGCGCCTAGATCCCTTCTAGGTGGTTGCACCGTTCGATCGTTAAGGGTGCCCATAATCCGAAGTTCCGATCCCTCAATTTTCTACATCATAGAGTTAAGAATAATATATATTTTATAAGAAATTAGTCAAGTTTACAATTATCTGATCTTGACTTTTAGGTTTCTAGTGAAATCCTATGTTAGACCGACGCCTACTATTCTCTTCAAGGAAACACGTCTTCACCTACTCTTCTCAGGAGAATTTACCTTCTGCCAACCATCCGATCCTCTAAACATGGTTGGATTTTTATTCAACATCTGATCCTTAGCTCCCAAAATTTTCCTCCAATGTCTAATTCTCGCTAACCCATCGATCCACTAGACGTTAGGTCCACTGACCCGTCTAGACTTCCTATCTGGTGCTTTGATTGGCCAAGTCTTCCTGTCTAGTCCGCTTGACTAAGACTTTCTTGTCCGATTCACAGACTAGGACTTCTTTACCCAACCTCACTTAGGATTTTCCTGTGCTCTCTACACACTCAACTTAGCTTGTTAGTTCACCACACAATCTTAACTTAAACTTTTTACCATGATCAAAATATCAATTCAATTATCTGATGCTCCCTGCACTAACATAATCTTTCCAGTGAAGACGGACCTGGGACCCCTAACCAAACCCGAGCAACTACCGTTGTTCATTATAATTATAACTCTTGGAATTCATTTCTCTTATAGAAGCTTCCAATGTGTTTTCTCTTAGCAATATTACCTTAACCCTGTGTCAACTAACCTTCATGTGAAAGGATGTTCTTACTATACTTGCTTATTCATAACAAGAAAAAGAGATCAGTCGGAGCGAACAAGTACTCTTCAGCAAAAGATAAAATCTGCTATCCCAGCGGTCCCACACAGTCAGTCTCACGACCATCTGTGAGGAGATAAATCAAAAAATTATAATTAACCACTATGACAAAGAGCATATTCGATCCTTGTCCACTTCAGCAAATCTGTCCCGTAATAATCAACTCAACCATGCCTTGAGGACGCGAACAAGTACTAAAAACAACGATAAGATGGAACAGAAAGGACGAGAACCACACAATGTGTTTTTTTTTGGATCAATACATTCGATATGCATATGATTCATAACTATTACTAAATGAATTAGGTTTGATTATTTGTAACTCCAGCTAACTATTACATTAATCAGCCATATAATATCTTTTTTTTGAGTTGATATACCACGTGCATGATCCACAATAATATGCTTATAATGAGCTACTTTTAAGTGCATATCTAGTTTAAAAGTAATTTTTTTAATTAATTATTTTTAACATAGATATAGACACAAAATACATTAAATCTATCTAATAATTTTTACTTTGATGATAATATTAATTCAATTTAGTACTATATGTATAAATTGATTCAATAGAAAACCTAGAAAAACTAAATGGAGAAGAAGTAATTGATTGATGGGAATTAATCGAGTGCTTCAATTGACTTGAAAACTTTATGTTCTCTACCTATGTGCAAAAACTAAATGGAGAAGAAGTAAATGATTGATGGGAATTAATCGAGTGCTTCAATCGACTTGAAAACCTTATGTTCTCTACCCATGTGCAAATAATCAACTGTGCAAATAATCAACTGGACCTCAATTGCAGTCAATTGCCAAGACAATTGAATGCATTAGTCAATTAAAAATTATTTTATGTTTGATCTTGAAGACAACAGTCGATTGATATCAAATAACTATCGAGTGATGCAATTGATCAGAAAATATTCTATTCTCAACTCGCGAGCAATAATCAATTGGATCATAATAACAATCAATTGCACAAGCAGTCGAGTGCCTCAATCGATCAAAAAACTTACTGTTCACGATTACCAGCACAACAATTGACTAATTTCAATCAATCAAATTTTTAACTTATTATTTGCAATTCCTAACACATTAATCGATTGTCTTAAATCATTAATCGACTGATCATTGATTATCATATTTTTTATGGATCAAACATGACGGTTTCCCCAAAAATCTGATTCGAAGAACTTAAAATCTTAAACTTTATATATCCAAATCTTGACGAAATTGTATCGTTTAACACGTTAAAATAAAATCTAATGCAAAACACATGCATTCAAACCAAAATCATCGAAAAACTCACATCTTAATATTGTAAAATCAATGACAACCTAACCTATGGCTTTGATACCACTTAAAAGATTTCAACCCTTCTTAAGATCGAGTTACCACATACAAAAGATTCAAACCCAATACATGACTTCAACCATTATCTAACATTTGATTGTCCTTAATTTATTAAGACTTCATCACTTATCAAACATTCATCACTCCATGACCTGCTTTAACTTCCATCACTATCAAACACTTAATTCTCTATGGCAAGGTTGGACTTCCATCACTACCACCTATTGAACTTCTCCATTGTCAAGTATCTAATCGACTTTGACCTATTGGATAGTTGACTCATTCAAGCAATACATTGCTAAAAAATAAACATATTACTCAAACATCAAAATATATTCCTGACCTCCAATTCATACATGTGCCCTATGATACTTGTCCCATACATGGCTCTTTGGAACATGATTTACCCTATTAAAACATATGCCACATTCTCCACTATATATCCATGTATGCATATATATAAAATTTGAACACCTCACAAAAGTTCCATCCATAAAAAGTCCAGTTTAGTCTAACGAAAATTGTGTAATAGAGACTTCAACAACTAAAATAAATCAAATGTGAAATATAAAATTTGAGCACATCACAAAAGTTCCATCCACAGTTCCAGTTTGTATCAAATCAAACAAAAGTTTTCCCACTTGCAAACAGGCTGAAGAACTACACGAAAGGAAAGTGAAGATTGTAGAGATGGGTCAAAGGCTAGGCATTAAAATGACAACTATCTATGCAGAATTCTTAAAGCAAATGTAGTCATCTGGGTTGGCTGCTGCGTGCGCTTCCCGATTTACCCTGGTGGCTGATGGAAAACTTCCGTGGGACCGAACCGGTCACCTCCAGGAATTGAGTTAATGCGACTGACTGAGATTTATCATTTTTTCTTAAAGCAAATGTAATTTTATGATTAATACTAATTTTGATAGATCAACATATGCTATACTTATGCATATATTTGCATTTATAAGAATTTTATTTTTAGCTAAAATGTGATAATTTTAAAACTATCTTTAGATTGGAAGAAGTAGCAAGATAAAGAAGACACTCATAAGATGAAGCTCTGGAGAAATTATAAATTGATAGAGGATGAAAATTCTCCTCTATCTGAAACAATTTGTTTCACCATATTAAAAGTCACAGGAGGAAGAGAAATGAAATTCTCCAGTTTTCACAGTTTTAAGTCAACAAAAATAGTGAATGTTAGAGTTAACTCAATGAAGTGTAAATTAAAAGATAATATTAAATTAAGAAAGTTCTGATTTTCTTTGCAAGGACACTTACCATATTCTAACTTGCTTAGAAATACACAAGTGGCCTACAAGTTACACATGCCATCATATTATTAGCTATTAAAAATTTACTCTAAGAACATATTTGGCAATTAGAGATAGATAGATGAAATTTTGAGCTAAAGATTACTGATGAAATTTAGAATTTGAAGTCTAAGAGGCCGATATCGAGGCTAGACTCAAGAGGCATAAACATGAATTAAACAAGAATCACTTCGCTGATTAAGGAGAAGAATTAGATACTATCCGCCTAATAAAAGAGAGAGGCTATACCACAAACTCCGAAAGGAAAGAAAAAGGAGGCCAAGGAGCTATAACTCTGAATTGAAGTTTAAGGATGAAAATTTAGAAGGTTAGTCCAAGAGGTTTTAGACCCCAACAAAAGAGGAAGGCGGACATAAGATGTAGATTTGAAGTGAAGGTTGAGAATAAAACTTGGATGATCAGGCACAGAAGGGAGGCACTTACCAGTTAAATATCTGTAAATCAACTAAACATTCCGTCATGCACAAATGAAGTTTTATTAGGGGGGTTATTACCCAGCCGGAAGACATCCCCCAATAACATGTAATCAATTAACTAGAATTTACAGACTAAGAGCTTGCTTATGGTAGTTGGCATCATATTTACAGCCATTCAAACATGAAATGGAATAAAAAAGATGAGATTTCCAGCTTCAATAAAGTGGAAGGAAGGCTACATGAAATGGAAGTACCTGACCCATATAACAGAAAGCTAGCTACTAGAGTATGTCTGGAACAAGTAGCGCAAAATTTCTTTATAGTCACCCATTTGAATCCCGGTGTTAGGATCGACAAAATAAGGCACCTACAAATGCAAAAAAAAAAAAAAAAAAGCACATTTTCTTGCATTAGTATAGGCATTTTCAGAAATGCCGAGTACATTATGCAACATGTCATCTTGAATTAACAAGCGTATGCATTTTTGCCTACATGCGATGCACAGGTGTCAACTTTGAGAGACATATATGAGCACAAAATTACAACATTTTTATAGAATAATAATGTTTTAATTGTCTTTTTTTTTAATTTATCATCAAAATGGCGCCCTAATTAATGTTTTTTTTACCAAATTACCTTTCTAAACCCTCAGCAATCACATGCATCTCTAAAAAAAGTCAGATTGGTTATCAAGCCAACTTAACGTGACTAGGTAAACTCATGTAGCCATTTTGGTCAAAATTATCGCATGAATAATAAATTTTAAAAATAATAAATAGTAAAGTGATATAAATATTGTCATACAAAGGTTATAAATCTAAAAATAATTTTAAAAAAGTCACATCGTAATCTTAGTAATTTTGGTTCAAAATTATTACATGATCATTCTCTACTTAAAACTCAACATAGGAGTCAATGGAGTTTATTCATTTTTTTTTAAATTATCAAATGACTCAAAAATTATAGAGTAATAGTTTTAGCCAAACTTTCACATGTTTATTTTTGCTCAGAATTTGAAAGATGCACCTTAGTAAGCTATTGGAGTCCAACCATACATTCAGAGGGACCAAATGACTCAAAATAAGTCCAAAGGTCATTTTTATGCTCAAATTTTAAATTTGAATATATAGACACTCTAGAAAGTCATTAGAATCCAATCATGCTTTTAAAGTAACTATATGATCAAAAATAACAATGTAACATTTTTACTAAAAGATTATTTTCTACTAACAATTTGAATGTGAATGTACTGATGCACTCTAGGAGGGCATTAAAGTTCAATCAAGCTTACAAGAGACCAAATGACTCAAAACTAACTGTAGCAGTTTAACCATCTTTTTAACCGTTTTGGTCTACATAACCAAAGCTACTATATAAATCTAGCAATTTTACCATATGTCTAGTACTTTTGATCAAAATTGCTAGATCTATATAGCAATTTTAACTAGTCAAAATTGCTATACAAATGGTCAAAACTGCTACGTAGTCATTTTTGAATAATATAGTCACGTTAAAAGCATGGTTGAACTCCAATTCATTTACATATTCACATTAAAAAATGACCATGTATCGACTAAAACTGTTATATGATCAATTTTTAGTCATTTAATCATGAACTATAATGACCTACTTGAGTGTACCTAGATATTTAGTTTCAAAATTTGAGTAGAAAATAACCATGTTGCAGTTTTAATCAACTAGATAGAGTCGGCTATATAGATTTTCTTACATTATTGGATTTTATCTTTTATTATATCATCATCTATATTCAAATAAATTTTATCTTATTTTATCGTTGTAAATCAAATCTTCTTTGATCTTCCTCTTCCTCATTTAATGTGTGTATTTGTCATAATTTCACATTGTCTAACTGGAGTATTTATTGATAGTATATGTCTGTAATATCTTAAACGTGTCTCTCGAAATTTTCTCTCAATAGGTGCAACCTCACTTTCTCTCTAATGTTCTCATTTCTTATCTTGTCCATCTTCATATGTATGCACATCCACTTTAACATCTTTATCTCTACGACTCTCATCTTTTACTCATGTTCTCGAGTCAACCCTAATTCATCCCAATATAACATAACAAGTCTAACCGTCATTTTGTAAAACTATCCTTTAAGTTTTAGAGGTACTTTATAATCAAGGTTTAAAATATCGAGCTGTGCCGGAGTTTCGGTCCCGGACCGGAATGATACAGTTTCGGTACCGTATCATACCGTGCCGGTATAGTTTCGGTATTTTTAAAATATAAAATATATTAATTAAAATAAAAAAATTAATCAAAATATTTAAAAATAAAAAATAATTTTTTGGATAATTTTATAGGTTTTAATAAAGTCTATTTAAATTATCCCGAATTATAACTTTGAACTATAGTTAGGAATTAATTATTAAAACATAATTAAACCCTAAGTTAAAAAAAAAAAATCGCACGATCGATACGCGCGGCCCATGCGCAGAGCGTCGCCAGCCCCGGGCGGCGCCTCTGGCGGTGTCGCCGATCCCGGGCGGGGCCTCCACCGGCGTCGCCGGGCTCGAGTTGCGCCTCCGGTGGCGTTGCCGAGGCCACGCAGCGCCTCCGGAGGCGTCGTCGAGCCCGGGCGACGCCTCCGGAGGCATTCCCCGATCGGAATTTTTGTGTCGACGCTGTGCCGGTGCCTCAGTGGAACGAAATTTTTCGCCCATATCTGGCGATACGGCTCGAAATTTTAATCCTTGTTTATAATCACAAAAAAAACACTCAATATCAAGTTGAATAACTTTGTAAGACATTAATACCCTGCTTTCCTAAATAATTCCGCATCTCTATCAAAATATCATTTGATCCAACCATATTTTCATTTTGCATCATATTTAAAGCATGTTTTACTTCTAAAGTTTGAATTATACGATAAAAATTTAATTTCTATACTCTTCTGACCTTTTTAATTAATTAAGTTGGTCATCTAAACCTTCGTTAAAAAGTTAATGAAAACATCTCTTTCATTGCTTTTTTTATTTCCTTATCATTCACTAATACCCTATTGCATTCATCTTTAATGTATTTTATTTGGGTAAGATCTCTTATCTTCTTCTCTCTCACTTTAACTATTTTATAAATGTCTCTTTCCCCTTCTTTTGTATCCAATTGTCGATATAAACATTCGAAAGTTTTATTCTTGTCTTCACTCACCACTTTCTTTGCTATTACATACATTTTTTAAAAAAAATTTTCCATTCTTATAAGTGAATAATAACTTATCAATTGTTCGTTTTGCTTCACTTTCTCTTATACTTTCTCATTCCGGCATCAAAATTCTTTACTTGGTGATGCACGTCCTTTTGACTCACCAAGTCTGCTCTTGATCATCATTTTCAAATTTAATATCTTCTTATCCCGTATCGTATTTAAGTCACCATATATTTCTCCTAATACTTGAGCTTCTGTCCTCTTTTAAATATATTTTGTTTCCTATCTTTTAACTTCCACCACTTGATTTTAGGAGTCATGCAAGTCTTCCTTCTATTGGTGTTATGCTTGAAGCGCATATGTAAAACTACTAACCTATGTTGGGTAGTAAGTTTTCTCCAGAAATGACTTTACAATCTTTACAAAAGTTTCCATCATTCTTTCTGATTATAAGAAAATCAATTTGTGATTTATTATTTTTACTTTTGAATGTAACCAAATGTTCTTCTCTTTTTTTGAAAAATGTATTAGCTATTATAAGTTCATATAATATTGCAAAATCTAATATAGTTTTTTCTTTTTCATTTCGTATTATAAAACTATAACCCCCACTCACCCTATCATATTCCTCATTTCTTGCTCTATATGCCCATTTAGATCTATTAAAATCATCTCATTTGCCAAAATTTTTTGCACTACCTCATGTAGGTTTTCTGAAAACATATATTTGGTGTCTTTATTTAATCCTATTTGAGATGCATATATGCTAATTACATTAATAGTTTCTTTCGCTACCACTATCTTAAGAGTTATAATTTTATCTCTCTTTCTAATTGCTTCTACTACTTCATTCTTTAACAAACTATTTATAATAATCATTACTTTATTTCTTATTTTACTCCTTTCCTATGTACCATAACTTAAAATTCGAGTTCATCGTTACCTTCTCTCCTACTCATTTTGTCTCTTATAAACATAAAATATTAATTCTTCTCTTAATCATCGTATCTACTACATTCATTGCTTTACCTATGAGCATTGCTATGTTCTATGTTCCAAATCTAAGACGATTAATATTCCTATAATATTTATTTTTATCCAATCTATAATATGAGAATTCTTGCATATTTAACACCACTCAAATTTTCATGAAAATGTAACGGTCCTTAGGAGACATTACAGTAGGAATAACCTAAGATTAGCATTGCATTCCTTCCGAGGAACAACTTAACAGTAGCACAACAGTTTGATGAATCCATTTATTATACATTTACATGTGTTTGATGCTGCCTAACATCGTTACACAACCCTCAACCTTTTTCATCCGAATTTAAGACAAACTTTTAGTAATTTTTAACTTATAATTCATGTAGTGTTTTTATAAAAAAAATGTCACAATTTATACCATTTTACTCTCCAATATTTTTTTAAAAAATATTTTTTTTTTATTTTTTTAAAAATTCCAACTCATGTAATAGGATTGACCAAAACTACTACATGGGTTTGCTTAGGCACAAGTGTCAAATCGGTTGAACTTATTTTAGATGGGTAGGTGAAGGTGCAATGGATTTCAAAAAAGATAAATTTGGCAGAAAACATTGAATGGGTGTCCTTGTGATGTATATAAAAAATGGGTGCTCCTTTGATGATTTTGTAAAGAAGGGACATCATTTTGATTTTTGCCCAACATGTCCATATCTTGTATTTCAAATAAACCATTAAGTATATATCATGGCACGACTAGCTCAAACTAACTAGTATTGATAAAAGAATATTCTCATACTAACACACCTAAAGTATACTAGTAATGATAAGTTGAATAAATGGTCCTTGGCGGCTTACCTCTTGTGAACCATACATCTGCAAAAGGTGCTTCAATTTTGCTGAGCCCTCTCCGACGTTATGAAGAATGTATGGAATTTCCAACTCACATAGTGCTTCCCGTATGATTCTTGAATACTACATAAAATATAAATTACTTTAGCAAAAAGATGCAAACATTGGAATATCAAACCAAACTTACCATATTGTTCTCATATGAAAAAAGTTCCAATTTTAGGGAAGGTTGTGTTCCTGCTGCATTTTTCCACAATGTCATTCCTCTACCAGCCCGGAGAAGAGTAGGTACCCATCCAGTAAACATAGTGCTGCACCTCTCAAAGAAGGATAATCAAATTAATAATAAATTAATAAGTACATATTATGATACTATTTTAAAGTAAATAATCTGATACAGTCTAATTACCATGATACCAATTCAATTAAAATAAGCCCAGTCCTGCTTTACAACGCATAGTAATGAACAGTCAACAAAATGAATTGCATAGGTTGAACACTTAAGCCTACAAATAAATGTCATTATTTTCTTTTCTAGTATCATGATATAAGTTGAAGAAGAGCTTCGGTGCAATGATAAAATTGTCACCGTGTAACTTGGAGATCACGAATTCGAGATTCGGAAACAACCTCTTGCAAAGCGGGGTAAGGTTGTCTATAATAGATCATTCCTCGGGACCCCACATTGAGGGAAGCTTCATACACCAAATTTCCCTTTTTATCATGATATAAGTTGAAGATTACATTAAAATATAATGTGAGTCCTTGAATCCTATTTGGATTGTTAAACTAGCATTGATCCTCCAAATGCCTTGCAACATATTCTCAGGTTGTCCTTGTTGAGGACCTACTTGAAATATGTACAAAGGTATATTTTCATCTCTGGTAAAACAGGGTAAGGCTACTCGGAAACAACCTCTTACAAAACAGGATAAGACTGTCTATAATAGACCATTCCCCGAAACTCCGCATTGACGGGAACTTCATACACTAGGCTGCCCTTTTTATCATAATATAAATTGAAGATTACATTAAAATATAATGTGAGTCCTTGAATCCTATTTGGATTGTTAAATTAGTGTTGACCTCTAAATGCCTTGCAACATATTCTCAAGTTGTCCTTGTTGAGGACCTACTTGAAATATATGTACAAAGGTCTATTCATCTCTTGTACATTCTCAGGTAAATATTGTGTGTTTATATATATCAATAAGGAATATTATGAAAACAACCTTACTATTAAACATGTCACATATTTACACTTAAGCCTGTTAGTTCAAATATATTGTGGCAATCCAACTTCGTACAAGCGTACTCAATTGTAAATTCTTTAAAAATTTAGCAAGTCTACTAAACGAAGTTCAGATCTCATTGGATATTGCATTTTTTCTATGATGAAGTGACAATCAATCTCTCTGTGTTATCCTTTTTGTCAAACACTGATTTTGGGTGCATCATATCATGATTGTCACAGTAGAGCTTTATTGGTTCAATAGGGCTATAGTCTAGCTTGATTATCAATTGCTTAACCTAAATGAGGCTCTATTCTCCCTTTATACTTTATACTTTCAAAACTCTACTTCTTACTTGATTACCTCCCAAAAGAATGCAATAGTCAGAAGTGGATCGTCTGTTTGAAGGACTGGCCCAATCTACAGCAAAGTATCCCAAATCATAAAAACGAAACTTTTCCCTATACTGTAAAATTCTTAAGGCTGCTACCCAACGATAATGGCATGGGATCTCTCAAAAATTGACCGATCACAATAACTGCAAATAATATGTCAGCTAGTGTAACTTAACACTGACAATCTAGGCAAAAGATTAACAAGTGGCTACAATAGAATAACTAGAACTATAATCATTATTCTCAGTTGTAATAGGATAGCTAATTCAGCTCGTGGTGGATAAAATTATCACATGCTTCAGAAAATAAATGATCAGTGTAAATTTCAGAAACTATATATATTCTGGACTCATCTCATAGAATTGCTAAACTAACTTATCCTTGGAATCATAAATCATGAGAACATAAATCCCACTACAAAAAAATAGTAGATTAGCGAGGAATTTTTGAGACGAATTATTTTCGTCGCCAATTGACAACGAATTTTGGGACGAATCCAATTTTTGTCGCAAATCCGCAACAAAATTTGCGACAAAACAATATTAGTTGTCAATTTAGCAACAAAATAAATTCGTCGCAATCCAACAGTTCGTCGCTAAATTCGTCACAAATTTGCAACGAATAAATTATTCGTCGCAATTTGGCGACGAATTATTTTTTCGTCACCAAAAATACACCACTGTGTAGAATCTCGTCAAAAAAGGCGACGAACGCGACGAACGAAGAATTCATCATCGAAATTGGCAACGAATATCGTGTTCGTTGCCAATTTTGGTGATGAAAAATTGGCGACGAAAACTCTATTCGTCGCCAAATTGGCGACGAACAGCGAGTTTCGTCGCCAAAATTGGCGATGAAAACTCTATTCGTCGCCAAATTGGCGACGAACGGAGAATTCATCGCCAAATTGGCGACGAAACTCGCTGTTCGTCGCCAATTCGGCGACGAATAGAGTTTTCGTCGCCAATTCGGCGACGAACGATAAATTCGTCGTCGAATTGGCGACGAATTTGGCGACGAATATTTTTCGTCGCCAAAAACTTATTAAACCCTAGATCCGACTTTTTCCCTTCACACGAACGCGACTTTCTCTTTTCCCTTGCGCCGCAGCTCGCCCTCTCTCGCTCGCCTCTCGTCCGATCTTGCTGATTTCTCTCCAAAATCTTTCCTCCTCACGTGGTAAGCTTCCTCCTTCCTTCTTCCTCCTTTCTTCTTCGTTGCCATATTGGTTTTCGACATCGGACCTGGCCCTGGACGACGGCGGGCGGCATCGCCCTGGCGGCGGGCGAGCACTGGCGGGCTGGCGCTCCCTGGCACTGGGCGGTGTCGGGCGGCGATGCCTAGCCCTGGTTGGCGCTCCCTGGTGCTGGGCGGCGCTGGAATGGCCAATAGATTTGCTGACAATTTTGTGAATTTGGTTGATTCTTTCATTCCATAAGATTAAAATATCCAATAGATTTGCTGACATTAACCTGGATTTCCAGAATACGGTAGCAAGCAAACCAGAATAAATGATACTTGCATGATGGAGAAGAAATCCATCAGTCAGAGCATGTCTAAGTTTTCCACTTTATTGATATAGCATGGTATTCAATATCCAAAAGTTCATCCACAGTATCCTACCTCCAATTTGTTTTGTATGAATTTGCTAGTTTGGATCTATACTAACAACAACTACAAGTGATCAAGATATAGATTCTTTCATGCAAGAAGTAGTGAAGACTATATGGGATACATTGATATATGATAGTTAGTCATTACCAACGTAAATGAGTATCATCAACTTTTTATTCTACCTTAATAGTAAGGTTATATTTCACAAGTTTAATAGACGCTTATACATATATAATCTAATAGATAGTGTAGCGTAAGAAATTATTGTAAAACACAATGTGGATAGTTGTTTATTGAAACAATACCAACTTTAAGAAGGCGTAGGTGCTCCTAGAGTAAACACATCCTAGATTAACAAACTTAATCTTTGAAGAAGATAGGGGAAATGAGGTAATTGTTAGCTAGTTTCATTGTAACTGTCATTATAGATTAATGAAGAAATTGGTTTGATAGGGGATGCTATGACCTTGTGCTACTAGGCTTTTAACTTCCTGCTATTAAAGTCATTCTTCTTGAAAAAAAGGGCTGAATTCGAAAGGAAAAAATTCATTTGAATCCACATAGGCAATGCCAATTTATGCTGCCATTTATCAATTGGGATTCTGTCTTGTACAAACGTGACTTATATACCCTCAAAATGAGGGAAGGAAGAAAGTAATGCACTATCTAGGATTTTGCTATTAAGGATGATCAATACTACATTTTCTTCTTAAATTTACTTTCATCCATCGATATTGTTTGTTGACACAAAATGTCTTAGCTCTAGTAGTGCAAAGATAATTATTGGTGAACAAAGTCCAACTTAAGTTATCCTGAATAGGTTGCTGATTAGCTGTTTTTGATCTTGCTGATGAATCATAGGTAGCTAGCTGTTGGGATCTTTTTTCCCACATTAATTATGGTGTTGGCTATTCTTAGTTTAATTTGAATGTATTGGAAATTACAAAAGAAATGGTAAGAAGCATTCATGAGGAATATAGGTTGGTGATACAAGGTTGCCATAGTGTCCATGGTTTCATCTTTCAGAAAGATTTATATAACTGTTGTATATAAATTTGATGGTTGGCATTGCTGTATATAAATTTGATGGTTTTCCTTAAAAGTCTTTGCAATTTTGGTCTTTGGCTGGTTTACCTTCACCTCACTTCAACTATGTCAAAAATATTGAAGAATGATTACCACCTTTTCTATTTAACTACAGTGATCGGAATTACATGACATCTTTTATTTTTGTAAAAAAAAATGTCATGTAATTTCCTATCACTGTAGTTAAATAGATCAAGTAATGGCCTGCCGGGGCAATGACCATTACTATCCTTCCCTTAACTCCACTACATGGCATCTTTGAGGCCACAAGCCGTGGCTAGATAAACATCAACTCATATGCATGGACTGATGGTGATGAAAGAACACAATTTCCAGCACAGATATCTCTCTAAAGCTACTTCCTTTCACATGTCAAAAGATTATATTTTGGTTGCATCAAAATTGTTTTAGCCTTTTTATACTCACTTTGTCTGGTGTATGTTTTGTTTATGAAGGTCTCAGTGCACTTCAAGGTATAATGTGCACCCCTCACAGAGAACCAATTCAAGGGGATTATCAAGGATAACTACTATACACCTCAACACTTCTGGTTTGAGCTTGACCATTCTCAGACAAGAGCTTTAATTGAAACTTTTGTGCCTTTACCTTCATCCTCCGACACTAGAGGAGTTCCTATTACTCTAATCCAGAACAAAATGCTACCTGTTTCATTGACTAGCATCTTAAAGGCAACAACTAGCAGTAGATATACTTATGCCATGATACGTGGGTTGAAGAAGGATAATGATATGTCTAATGATTTCATTAGTCAGAAGGATAATGACTCTGGTTAAAGCATCCTATGGTACCATTGAAGAAACGAGCATGATGATTCTATTGCATCTTTTCTTGGTCCTGATTATCCCTCTTGACATTACATATATTGTATATGGATTTATATAACTGGATGTACTGGTTTGGATTTCATTATGTTGATATTGATGTTGTTCTGGAGTGATATTAATGTTTTTGATCATGATATGGATTGATATGTATATTTGTAGAGTGTGGATTGATATATATGGATATGGATGTTTGTGATTTCAATTTGTGTAAATTGATATATGATGTGGATGTGGATTGATATGTATATTAATTTGTAGAGTGTGGATTGACGATATATATGGATGTGGATGTTTGTGATTTCAATTTGTGTGAATTGATATGTGTATGTGGATGTGGATTGATATTAATATGTGTACAGGTTATTTGTAAAATTTGATTCGATCCGATTGGATCGTGTATTGTATCTATGAGATAATCAACAAATAAAGGGGTAGGAAAAAAAATTTTGATTTTGCGACGAAAATTATTTCGTCACCAAATTTCGTCCCCAAATTCGTCGTAGATTTGCGACGAAAATTGGATTCGTCACAAATCTACGACGAATTCTGCGACGAAAATGATTTCGTCCCAAAATTCATCCCCAAATTCGTCGTAGATTTGCGACGAAAATCGAATTCGTCAGCAAATCTGTGACAAAAATAATTCGTCGCAGATTTGCGACAAAATCGAATTCATCGCAAATCGGCGATGAAAATGATTCGTCGTAGATTTGCGACGAATTCGATTTTTGTCGCAAATCTACGACGAATTTGGGGACGAATTTTAGTTTTCGTCGCAAATATTGCAACGAAATGAGAAATTTTGTCGCCAAGCTTGGCGACGACTTTATAGCAACGAAAAATAATTTGTCGCAGAATATTTTACGACGAATTTTTTTTTAAAATTCATCATAAAATTCATCCCAAAATCAGTATTTTTTTGTAGTGTCATGTCTTCCAACTTTCTCAACATGGGCATGCAGATATAAAATACAAAATGTTACCATCTAGATGAATAACATAACTTTCTCAACATGGGCATGCAGATGTAAAATAAAAAATGCTACTATCTAAATGAATAACATAAAAAGTGCAGAGCGTTACCTCTCAAGGAGCCCAAACGTGGGTTTCCTTCCTTGACCATACTGCTGGAACAGGTATTTCACTATATCGCCTATACATAGACAACATTAACAAAAGGTTCTCAGACAAGCTGAATTTAGAAGACAGATTACACTCACATCTAGTTAAGGATTAATGTTTGCATGATTCTAAAAGTACAAACACAGATTATTTCATGGACTCAAATATTATTTAAAAAACAAACAGAAACTGAGATGGGCAGCGCTATCCTTCCAGTTAGACTTGCTCAACCAATGGTAAATTGTTTGCAGTATGTCTAATATCCAACACCCTCAGAGAACTTGTCCAGCTTTGAAACCCAAAACCAGAGCCTTCCTCATTTCTAGGGCCTTCTTCTGTTCTATTATAGGTGTCACCAAGGTTAAGGCATTACCCTTATCTTGTAGATTGAAGAATTTAATGCCATTTGGCCTTACAATGAATTCGACAGAGCTGTGGAAATTTCTACTAGAAGTTTTTAACCCCTGGAAGCTATTGTGCCAAACATGACAAGGGTTTGAGGCTATCAGGCAGACTTTGAGGGCCATAATCAAGGGACTTAGGACCCAGTTTCAGCCACAACATCTACCTCCGCTTACAAGTCTATGTTTCTCAGTTCCAATCCCTATTTGAGGTATTGTGGGTGTAATTGAAGGATCATAACTAGTTTTAATAGGCACCCATTTCAATGACAAAGAGGTGCTCCAGGCATAGTTTCAAGTGTCGATCAATATCAGTGAACATGGAGGAAACATATCGTATCAAATATCTACCAATATTGATATTGTGCCGACACTGGTAATACATAAAAAGGAACTAATAATGCAGAAAAAGAAATGTCTTGGAGAATAATGCAAGCTTGGCACATCTTTTAAATTAACGAACATTTGGTTGTTTAGGAATTGTCACATTTTTTCTTTTGGTAATAATGAGGATAATTCTAATCCCAATTAGAGGATAACGTGGTTTCCTAATTTAGATTATTTATTTTATTGTCTGTTTTAGAGTTGGATTTATAAAAGAGGTTTAGAATCCTGCAATTTAGGATCTTTCAGATAATGATAATCAAGTTCATTTCTTTGTGTGAGAGTTCCTGTGTTAGGTTTGTTCATCGTTCGTCTATTGTGCTAGATCAAATGGTATCAAAGTTGAATCTTGGTTCAATTCAATATCTCCTTCGCCCCCTCTCCATCCTTGTCACTCACTTCCCCAACCCACTTGTCTGCCATCTTCATTATTCCTCTCTACCACAACTCCACTCATGCCTCCATTTGCATCTTCTTTTCATCGCGCATAAGCTCTAAAAATCCTCATGTTCTTCACTGTGCCAAGGAACCTGCTGCAGCAGATTTCCCTTTTATGTGTCAACACCATCTGCCTCCTCGGAAATCTCCCCCGATGCTGGTTACATCCAGTGCTTCCTCGACGTCACACATCTCTGCCTAGTACTGATTCTCTACCCAACGCTACCTCCACCTGACCAGATCGCTGCAGGCATCTACTGCTCAAACCTTCCTCAGCACTGGGAAGTTATGTGGGACCTAGATTAAGTTATCATCTGATGTCCATCCACAGACTAATGGACAAAGCTTGTCAACCAGTCTAGAAAACTTACTAAGATGTTTAGTGGATGAAAATCAAATATTTGAGATTCAATTTTGCCACTTATTAAAATTACTTACATAATTTGATAAACCAATCTACAGGTCATAGCCTATTCGAAATCGTGTATGAGTCGAAAGCTCATCAACCTATTAACCTTATCTCCTTACCTACCACCTCCCATTCAATTGGATCAATTAAGAGTTCTATTCTAAGATTGGCACCGATGTCAGGAGGAAAATCACACTGAGAAATAAGGCATATAAAATTCAAGCTAATCCTCATCATAAATTTAAGGACTATAATGTAGGGGACTATATGTTTGCCCACATTCACCCTAAATATTATCCTAAAAACACCTTTGAAAAGATTTATACTCACTCTTCTAGTTTATTCTAAATCGTGAGACAATCTAAGTATAATGCATATGTTGTTAACTTGCCTACTAACTTAAACTTCAGTTCAATTTTCAATGTTGGGAACTTATATCATATTAGGGAACATTAGAGTTTTTCTCTGTTTATTGATTTCCATACAGGTCATATGCCAATAGTGTCAACTCCTTTGCCCCCATCCATAACACAACCTTCACGTCAGATTAAGTGGGTTGGGAACTCCAAGACGGTGATATCTCCAAATGGAAGCACCCACTAGTACCAAGTCCAATGGAAAGGGCTTCCATAGATTGAAGAAGCATCATCGAGAATGTGTTTCAATGGCTTACTGATATATTGCTATTTGACAAGGTCAATTAGGGATTATTCGGGACTATATCGATCGCATTTCATATCATAATTGGGTTTTTGAGCTTATTTCTTATCCTCATTCTATATTGTTTCATTAATTGAGTAATTTACATGTATTAATTATTTGAATTTAATGTTTTGCAGGAAATTAGGATGAAGCTACAAATAAATCCAATTTGGAAGAAGATAAATTTTGGTTCGAGTCTGATTCAAATCGAAGTTAATTTGGCTCAATCCGGTGCCAAATGCCCAATTTGGTTCAAAGGGGTTCAGCTAAGTTCAATTTGGGCTCGAATCGGGACTTCAATTGGAAATAAACCGCCGGTTCAAGCTTGGAATTAAAAGGGGCACCGGTTCATCGCGAAAAAGGGGAGTTCGGTTCTCTAGGGTTTCTTCGCTTTCCCTTCTCGCGCGACGCCTTTCTCCCTACCGAGCTCCCGTCGCGGCTTCACTTCCCCCCCCCGATCAACACAGTTAACGACGGCGGCAACAATCGACGAACGCTGAAGAGTCCGAAGGAGCCTCCGCCGACGTGGTTGCAGAAACGGCAGCTCTTCGTTTCCCCCTCGGTCGCGGAACGTTGCTGAGAGTGGTCAGCTCCCGCGACTGGCTGCCGACGGCTCTCCGGCACAACAGATAGCAAGCCGTGAGTGGTTGCTCCGACAAGTTTTCTGTCCCTCCCGACTCCACCGGTGCTGAGCAGAGTCGATTCCGTTGACGTGGTAGCGAACAGTGTTTTAAAAGGCATTCCGGAGGCGTGCCCCGAGGCTCGCCCCGGGGTGAGGCGTTCCAATATTGTCCTTGGGCGATGGAATAAGGTGTAAGTGTTGTGAGGCGTACGCCCAGAACTTCAAGGCATTCGCCTGGGCGTTAGGGCGAGCCTTAGTTCCGAGGCGTTAAAGGCATAAGTCCCATAAATTATCTTAAAAAAAATAGAAATTTAATAGCTTAGAGCCTTAGACTTATCAAACAATAAAGAGTATCTTTCTGCAAAATGTCATTTCCTTTAAATCCCTAATTCTAAAAAGGTAAAACCCTAATCCTGTCTATAAATCACACCAATTTCTTCCTTCACCACCATCAACAATTTCAAATCTCCATTTCTCTGCCTTTAACAAGCTCACAAATCACAAGTGATTTGCTCTTCTCAATTCACGAATTCCATCCAAATCCGAAGATCAATCAGGTAACTTTCTCCTTTTTTTCTTCCATTTTTTCGTTTTCTTTTTCTCTCATTTTTTTGCATTTTTTGGGAAAGGTATGTTGCATGATTCTTGAGCTTGAAAACAGAATTTTATTAGGGGCAGAATATGTCTTAAAATTTGGCTGCTCATGGAAGAATTGACCATTTTTTAAAAAAAAAAGAAAGAAAAGGAACGTAGAGTTATTTTTATAATTACTTTGACTTAGACATACATATCTAAAAAGAGTGTGAGAAAAGCAAAGGAAAAGATCACAAGAGTCAAGACAACTAAATTGTGTTCTCCAATCAAATTGCAGAAACATGCAAAGCATATATACAACATGGTCTTCAGCCAAGCAAGAACATGAGCTCCGCACATGTATCTAGTCTAGTAAAATTTAAAGAAAATATCGTCGAAAAATATATATGGTGAAAAAACCATAAAGAGGGAACCAAATATATAGTTCATTCGTTACTTTAAATAAAGAGGATCTTTTTGCAAAATGTCATTTCCTTTAAATCCCTAATTCTAAAAAGGTAAAACCCTAATCCTGTCTATAAATCACCAATTTCTTCCTTCACCACCATCAACAATTTCAAATCTCCATTTCTCTGCCTTCAACAAGCTCACAAATCACAAGTGATTTGCTCTTCTCAATTCACGAATTCCATCCAGATCCGAAGATCAATCAGGTAACTTTCTCCTTTTTTTCTTCCATTTTTTCGTTTTCTTTTTCTCTCATTTTTTTTTGCATTTTTTGGGAAAGGTATGTTGCATGATTCTTGAGCTTGAAAACAGAATTTTATTAGGGGCAGAATATGTCTTAAAATTTGGTTGCTCATGGAAGAATTGACCATTTTTTTTTTTTAAAAAAGAAAAGGAACGAAGAGTTATTTTTATAATTACTTTGACTTAGACATACATATCTAACAAGAGTGTGAGAAAAACAAAGGAAAAGATCACAAAAGTCAAGACAACTAAATTGTGTTCTCCAATCAAATTGCAGAAACATGCAAAGCATATATACAACATGGTCTTCAGCCAAACAAGAAAATGAGTTTCGCACATGTATCTAGTCTAGTAAAATTTAAAGAAAATATTGTCGAAAAATATATATGGTGAAAAAATCATAAAGAGGGAACCAAATATATAGTTCATTAGTTACTTTAAATAAAGAGGATCTTTCTGCAAAATGTCATTTCCTTTAAATCCCTAATTCTAAAAAGGTAAAACCCTAATCCTGTCTATAAATCACCAATTTCTTCCTTCACCACCATCAACAATTTCAAATCTCCATTTCTCTGCCTTCAACAAGCTTACAAATCACAAGTGATTTGCTCTTCTCAATTCACGAATTCCATCCAGATTCGAAGATCAATCAGGTAACTTTCTCCTTTTTTTCTTCCATTTTTTCGTTTTCTTTTTCTCTCATTTTTTTTGCATTTTTTGGGAAAGGTATGCTGCATGATTCTTGAGCTTGAAAACAGAATTTTATTAGGGGCAGAATATGTCTTAAAATTTGGCTGCTCATGGAAGAATTGACCATTTTTTTTTTAAAAAAGAAAAGGAACGTAGAGTTATTTTATAATTACTTTGACTTAGACATACATATCTAACAAGAGTGTGAGAAAAGCAAAGGAAAAGATCACAAGAGTCAAGACAATTAAATTGTGTTCTCCAATCAAATTGCAGAAACATGCAAAGCATATATACAACATGGTCTTCAGCCAAGCAAGAACATGAGCTTCGTACATGTATCTAGTCTAGTAAAATTTAAAGAAAATATCGTTGAAAAATATATATGGTAAAAAAACCATAAAGAGGGAACCAAATATATAGTTCATTCGTTACTTTAAAGTAAAAGATATTAGCTTTGTTATGTCCTAAAAGTACTAAAAGCGCAACTATTATGTGTTTGACAGGATGGTTTCTGATGAAGATATTAACTCTGAAAGTGCTAGTAGAAAAGATTTTGCTTGGAAGCATGCTCAAATAGAGGCTAATGAGAAACACTTCAGATGTCGCTACTGTAACCAAAGATGTACCGGGACTATTAATAGGCTTAAACACCATTTGGCTAAAACTCATCAAGGTATGAAACCTTGTCCTTCTGTTCCACCAGAAGCATATGAGGAATGCAAGAAAGCTTTAGTGAGATAAAATATGTAAAAACTCAACGAAATATTGCCTTGAATGAGATTCGTTTGGCTGCTGAAGGGGACACTAGAGTTATTTCTCAAGTAGAGAGAATGGGTTGTACACCATCACAATCAAGGGTGAGGGATCCTATGGATAATTTTACAACAATTTAAGCTAGGCAAACTACTTTGAATTCTAAGTGGAAAAAAGAAGAAAGAAAGGAAGTTTGCAAATTGATAGGGCGATTTTTTTTCTCTAGCGGCCTTGTTTTTAATGTTATAAATGATCCTTATTTCTTACCTATGTGTGAGGGAATTGGAAAGTATGGGCCTGGTTTTGCACCTCCTACTATGCATGAATTGAGAACTTGGATACTTAAAGATGAGGTTCAAAATATCAATAAAATGATGGAAGACCATAAAAAGGCATGGATACAATATGGTTGTTCTATAATGTTTGATAGTTGGACTGATGGAAAAAGTAGATGTTTGATAAATTTCTTAGTAAATAGCCTAGCTGGTACATATTTTTTAAAGTCAATTGATACCTCTGATTCTATAAAAAATGGGGAACTTTTGTTTACTTATCTTGATAATGTAGTAGAAGAAATTGGAGAGGAAAATGTTGTGCAAGTTATAACAGATAATGGTTCAAATTTTGTTAATGCTGGAAAAAGATTGATGGAAAAGCGGAAGTATTTGTATTGGACTCCTTATGCTGCACATTGCATTGATCTCATGCTAGAAGACATAGGCAAATTAAAAGTTCATGAAACTACACTTGGAAAAGCTAAACAAGTGGTCAAATTCATATATGAGCATACTTTGATTTGGAGTTTGATGAGATCTTTTACAAAGGATCATGAACTTCTACGGCCTGCAGTAACACGGTTTGCCACTGCTTATCTTACCTTTCAGAGTAATTATGCTCAAAAACAAGCACTTCAGTCTATGTTCACTTCAGAGGCTTGGAATTCTTGTTCTTGGGCAAAACATGTTGAAGGTATGAAAGCCAAAGCCACAGTTTTATTTGATCCACAATTTTGGCCTCAACTAACTTATTGCATACGAAGTGTTGTTCCATTAGTGTATGTTTTGAGAGAAGTTGATTCAGAAGAAAAGCATGCTATGAGTTTTATATATCATTTGATGAAATCTGCCAAGGAACAAATTGCTTTGAATTGTGGCATGAACAAGCAAAAATATGAGCCTATTTTGAATAAAATTGAGGCAAGATGGACCCCACAACTTCATCAGCCATTACATGCTGCAGGCTATTATTTGAACCCTCAGTTGCGTTTTCAAGATGATTTTTCTGATCTTGATTATATAAAACAAGGTTTGCATGAATGCTTGGATAGACTGCTTGATTACAATGATCGGCTTAAAGCTGATATTCAACTTAATCAATATGATTTTTCTAGAGGAGATTTTGGTTCTCGGGTTGCAGTTGACTATAAAAAATTACGAGCTCCAGGTTTGTATGAATTTTTCAATATGTCTGTTTGATCATATTCAACTGTTACTTTTAGCTTTTTATTAATTTTATTTTCTATTTGGTAGCTGATTGGTGGATTCGTTTTGGTGGCAAGATTCCAGAATTAACAAAATTTGCCATTCGTGTTCTTAGTTTGACTTGTAGTTCCTCAGGTTGTGAAAGAAATTGGAGCACTTTCCAATCGGTAATATTAATTTTCATTCTTGTTATTTGTATGTTTTTATATGATTATGCTTTCTACACTATAATTTTCAATCCTTTTTTCGTATATTATTATCTTCTAGATTCATACTAAGAAGCGAAATAGACTTGAGCATAAGAAGTTGAATGCTTTGGTGTATGTCATGTACAATACTCGCTTAAGGGAGAGGAGTATAAAGAGGAAGCAAAATTTTAATCCAATTTTGATTGATGAAGTTGATTCAGATGATGAATGGATAACTGAAAAAGAAGATCCTATATTTCCAGAAGAAGCTGATTGGCTTGATGATGATGATTTATTTAGAGTTGATGCTGTCAGGACTTTGCCAATTACTGAGATTTATGAGAAAACATCCCCAATTGATAAATCTAACAATGCTTCATCTCAGTTGGTGCCACAGAACAGAAAAAGAAATCACGATGAAAGTTTAACTTCATCAAGTAAGTTTTTAACTTCTTAATATCCAAATTCATTACTAATTTTCTATATATTATATTGAGACACTAAGTCAATTTGATATGAATTTATTTAAATTTTATTATGTGGTTAGGCAAGAGCAAAGGTAAAGGAAAACAAATTGCCACCTTGGATACTTTTGAAGAAAATGAAGATGTGATAGAAATTCTGGAATCACAGTCAACTATTAGAGGAATAAATACACTAGATGAAGATGATGATATGGATGATGTTGATTTTGATGAATAGAATCATTATATTTGTCTTGTCAGTTTCTTACTAATTATTGGTGCTATTCCTTGTTAGATATTTCAATAATTTGGTTTATAATTTGGTACTTTATTTTGATATGTGTTTATTAAAATAGTTAACCTTTGAAGTTTGTGTTTGTAATTTATGTTTGATAATGTAGTAACTTCTGAGTTCTAACTAGCTTGTTTTTAAGATTTAACTTTTTATAATATTGATTATTTGCTTTTTCAAGTGACTAATCTTGAAAAAGTATGCTTCTTAAATTATTATTTGGAATTGTATAACGATAGTTTTGTATCTATATAGTTTTGCTTGATTTTATCTAATTTTATTATATCTATTTATATTTTTAAAGTATTTTTTATAATATATATCATATTTTTATATATTTAAAAATTAAAAATTTATGGGGCTTACGCCCGATGCCTCGGGGCTTTCGCCCCGTGTGGGCGGATGGTAAATGCCTCGCCCAACGCCTTCACCTTTTAAAACACTGGTCGCGAACGCAGGAACGATTCTCCTGGGTTCCGATCGCCTTCCATTCCCCGGAGAGTGTAAGGTAAGGGTTTCGTTTCTTCTGATGTTTGGTTGTGGTTGCAGCTAGACATTGGGCTGAGACAAATCCCGATCCACGATTCTTTGTCCATTCTCCGCCATGGGTGTCCTGCTCCGGTGCGATACATTCCCCCTTTGGTGTGACATCGATCGATTGAAACAAGCCTTGGTTCTGTGCAGATTGGGATAAACTGTCCCTAATCCTTTCATTCCTTGCATCTGTTTCCTAATTGTTGAATTTCTTGCTATGACTTTCATTAATCAAACCCCCCCTGATTTGCTGTTGATCCCTCTGTTCAGTGGCATTTGTGGGTAGAGCATCAAATTCTAGGGTTATCTAGTGCATATGTTGATGAAATCTGTGTGCATAGGTTGATGAAGTTTGTGTTGCAGTGTTTGTTTGAACTTGTGTGCTTTGATTGAGGATATTCATGTGCTGTGATTTCTGTAAATAGCCAATGAACATTGTGTTTGAATTTGAGTTTAATAAAGGGTTTGTTTATTGATAATGCATATGTTGTATTAGTGTCTAATGTTTTTAATTGTGTTGTATGCCTTGTAAAATGATTGTATAGGATGTTTGAGTTGTATAATTTCCTTGTGATTAGTGTACAACTTGTATGAGTTAATTTGTAATGTGTATTAGAGTTTGTTTTGTTTTGTAATTATTTGTAAATCTATTGTGACTTAGGGAAGTATGGTTGTATGTGTATGGGATGTATAGTTCAGGTTGTATGATGATTTGTACTGATCAACTGATTCGTTGAGCATGTAATCAATTGTACAGTAAATTTGTGTAAAGGTTGCATGATGTGTATAATATGTATGCTATTGTTATTGTTTAGGTTTATTTTGTTCTTGTTGATTCAATTGTAGTGATATTATGTTAGGATTGTATCATATTGTTAGATTGTACATAGATTCTTCATTGTGTGTGGTTAGTGGGTATGTGGTGTAATATTGTATGTTATGATTCATCTTGTATATTGACTCATGTTAATAAATGCAATTTATATAATAAACTATTAGATTCGTGATTTTTGTGTTGTTGTAATATGATAAATAATTCTTTGATTTGTGTGCTCCTGTAAATATGATTGTATATTGGTTGTTGTTTGTTATTGTAAATCATAGGATTTAATTGGAATAATTGAAGTTGTAAATAGTTGGGATTGAATAAAGTCAATAACAAAACCCCGTACCAATGTCTATGATAGCTTCCATCATTGAGTCCAAGAGAGACGACCCGGACCTCTCTATATTACTTTAGCGATAATTAGGGGTTTGGTAAATAAATAAATAATTAATTTTGATGGGTGTGAGTGACAACAAATAAGGGAAAATATATAATAAAATATCCCAAAACACACTTCACATCAAAATTTTGGCGCCGTTGTCGGGGATTTCATATGATGTTTGTTGTATATGACTGTATATTGGTGTTGTTTATTATTGCTGGTGATTGTATTCATGTTATTTGTTTCATTTTCTTCCTTTATTCATTTCTTTATTGTACATATTCATTCATTTCAGTTTTATTTATTTATTGTTTCATTCTTTACTTTGTAGTTCTATTGTGAGGTGTATGACCAGGTCTTCAGGAGAGAAGTTACTTGAGCTAAATCCTGAGATTGATAGGACATTCCACGCTTTGCAACGGATTCAGAAGAAGTCAGCAGGTGTTCTGGACTGCAGCTCATCAGTTGAGGAAGTAGACATGGCAGATAAGAACAGAACTTTGAAGGAGCTTGCTGCACCTGACGTGACTTATCAATATTCTTGCATCAGTTATCCTATCGTGGAAGGTGATTTTGAACTAAAGTCTGGTAT
The DNA here is from genome assembly GCF_044706935.1 of Curcuma longa. Taxonomy (NCBI): domain Eukaryota; kingdom Viridiplantae; phylum Streptophyta; class Magnoliopsida; order Zingiberales; family Zingiberaceae; genus Curcuma; species Curcuma longa. The sequence goes on along the minus strand of NC_133870.1, from coordinate 2,210,608 downwards.
CATTCATTTACTCCCTAAGTTTCATGGATTGGCAGGAGAGGATCCTAACAGACACTTGCACGAGTTCCATGTGGTTTGCTCCACCATGAAACCACATGGCATTTCAGAGGAAGATATAAAGCTGCGGGCATTTCCTTTTTCCTTATCAGGAGCAGCTAAGGATTGACTATATTCTCTTTTACCGGGTTACATCACTTGCTGGCTCGATATGAAGAGGATGTTCTTAGAGAAATTCTTCCCAGCCTCCAGAACCACGACCATCAGAAAGAGTATTTGTGGGATCCAGCAGATCGTGGGAGAGACATTGTACGACTACTGGGAGAGGTTCAAAAGACTTTGTGCAAGCTGCCCGCAACATCAGATCAGTGACCAGCTGCTCGTTCAATACTTCTATGAGAGACTGCTTCCCATGGACAGGAGTATGATCGATGCAGCGAGTGGAGGAGCATTGGTGAACAAGACTCCGAGCCAAGCGAGAGAACTTATTGCAAATATGGCGGACAATTCACAGCAGTTCGGGAGTAGAGCTCTTGTGACTCAGGGCGTCAGTGAAGCTCAGTTGGCCATTACAGAGCAGCAGGGTTTAAAGAACACTATACAGGAGTTGACATCTCTGGTAAGGCAGATGAACAATTAATCAGACAGTCCACCCTTCCACTATTCCTGCACCTGTTATGAAGGTTTGTGGTATCTGTTCGAGTCCAGAACATTTTACTGACATATGTTCATCTCTTCGTCAGGATGAAGTATATGCGGTGGCGAATCAGTTCCCTGCCCGTCCTCAGTACCAGCAGCAGTACAAGTATGATCCGCATTCAGCTACGTATAATCCGGGTTGGAGAGATCACCCGAATCTGAGGTATGGAAACTCTTTTCAGCAGCAGCAGTATCAGCCACCACCTGCATTCCAGAGGCCGATTGCGTATCACAACAATCAAGCTACTTCCAGCTCACCAACACAAACTTCAAAATCCTTCACAGTTGATTTCACAGCAGCACAACAAATTCACCAACACCAGCTCACCACCACAACAAATTCAAAATCCTTCAGGACCAAGAATTGAGGATCTTATGCAGCAGTTGATTTCACAGCAGCAACAACATCAGCAGAAGACAGATGCAGTTATCCAGAACTTAGAAAGACAGATCAGTCAGCTCGCATCCAGTGTGAATCAGCTGCAATCACAGGGGTCTAATCAATTACCTTCACAATCAATTCCTAACCCTAAGGGTAATGTCAGTGCAGTTTGGGCACCATCTCAGGATAATCCATAGAAGGAAGTTGGGAGCAAGAAGCGAGCCTCGATCACGCCATCTACCCAAGTGGAAAGGGGAGTATTTAATCCACCTCACTTTTTTTTTTGTATATATTCCATTACTTGCCTATTTTGGGAGTTTAAATTTGTTTGGTTTAGGATGTGTGAGTTGCTGTTGTTTTTAAGAATAATTTCCCCCTATGCATGACTTCATCCATCTTAGGATTTGTGATAATGTAGTTAAATGGGTTTATCGAATTTTTAGAGATTACAAAGCATGAAAGAGTTCTTGGATTGCGTGAGGATACAACTTAGTGATGGATTTCCCTTTAATAAGTTGAGATGATGACCTACATCTACCTAGTGAGGACTGAGCCTGATTGATTTATTTGTTGTGTGACACTTGTGGTGAATGTTAAGCCAGAACTTGCTCTGATTCTGTTAAAATCACATTAACATGAGGTTGCATGAATTATGAAGGTTATTCCATTATTCCACATCCATTTTCTTTTCTTAGTTTAGGTAGCTCAATAAATTCTTCCATCATGTGTTCCATTTCTCCATACCATGTTTGCTTTTCTTTTCCATTGGAATTGGAGACATTAATGTTGAGATGAGTTTTGCCTGAGACAGACAAAAGTTGAAGTGTGGGGGTATGCTTAAATGTTTCACCATTGACAAACTAGTAGGTTCTAGTCTTATTGTTTTGCTTGTTTGTAGATTTTATTTGTTTTGTTTGGTGTAGTTTTAATTTTTGTTTGTTTGTCAAAAAAAAAAAGAAACAGAAGCTTTCAGATTTTTTTTCAATCTGTTGTGTTTTTTTTTCAACAGATTTTTTTTGACAAACAAACAAAAATTAAAACTACACCAAACAAAACAAATAAAATCTACAAACAAGCAAAACAATAAGACTAGAACCTACTAGTTTGTCAATGGTGAAACATTTAAGCATACCCCCACACTTCAACTTTTATCCATCCCAGGCAAAACTCATCTCAACATTAATGTCTCCAATTCCAATGGAAAAGAAAAGCAAACATGGTATGGAGAAATGGAACACATGATGGAAGAATTTATTGAGCTACCTAAACTAAGAAAAGAAAATGGATGTGGAATAATGGAATAACCTTCATAATTCATGCAACCTCATGTTAATGTGATTTTAACAGAATCAGAGCAAGTTCTGGCTTAACATTCACCACAAGTGTCACACAACAAATAAATCAATCAGGCTCAGTCCTCACTAGGTAGATGTAGGTCATCATCTCAACTTATTAAAGGGAAATCCATCACTAAGTTGTATCCTCACGTAATCCAAGAACTCTTTCATGCTTTGTAATCTCTAAAAATTCGATAAACCCATTTAACTACATTATCACAAATCCTAAGATGGATGAAGTCATGCATAGGGGGAAATTATTCTTAAAAACAACAGCAACTCACACATCCTAAACCAAACAAATTTAAACTCCCAAAATAGGCAAGTAATGGAATATATACAAAAAATAAAGTGAGGTGGATCGAATACTCCCCTTTCCACTTGGGTAGATGGCGTGATCGAGGCTCGCTTCTTGCTCCCAACTTCCTTCTATGGATTATCCTGAGATGGTGCCCAAAGTGCACTGACATTACCCTTAGGGTTAGGAATTGATTGTGAAGGTAATTGATTAGACCCCTGTGATTGCAGCTGATTCACACTGGATGCGAGCTGACTGATCTGTCTTTCTAAGTTCTGGATAGCTGCATCTGTCTTCTGCTGATGTTGTTGCTGCTGTGAAATCAACTGCTGCATAAGATCCTCAATTCTTGGTCCTGAAGGATTTTGAATTTGTTGTGGTGGTGAGCTGGTGTTGGTGAATTTGTTGTGCTGCTGTGAAATCAACTGTGAAGGATTTTGAAGTTTGTGTTGGTGAGCTGGAAGTAGCTTGATTGTTGTGATACGCAATCGGCCTCTGGAATGCAGGTGGTGGCTGATACTGCTGCTGCTGAAAAGAGTTTCCATACCTCAGATTCGGGTGATCTCTCCAACCCGGATTATACGTAGCTGAATGCGGATCATACTTGTACTGCTGCTGGTACTGAGGACGGGCAGGGAACTGATTCGCCACCGCATATACTTCATCCTGACGAAGAGATGAACATATGTCAGTAAAATGTTCTGGACTCGAACAGATACCACAAACCTTCATAACAGGTGCAGGAATAGTGGAAGGGTGGACTGTCTGATTAATTGTTATCTGCCTTACCAGAGATGTCAACTCCTGTATAGTGTTCTTTAAACCCTGCTGCTCTGTAATGGCCAACTGAGCTTCACTGACGCCCTGAGTCACAAGAGCTCTACTCCCGAACTGCTGTGAATTGTCCGCCATATTTGCAATAAGTTCTCTCGCTTGGCTCGGAGTCTTGTTCACCAGTGCTCCTCCACTCGCTGCATCGATCATACTCCTGTCCATGGGAAGCAGTGCCTCATAGAAGTATTGAACGAGCAGCTGGTCACTGATCTGATGTTGCGGGCAGCTTGCACAAAGTCTTTTGAACCTCTCCCAGTAGTCGTACAATGTCTCTCCCACGATCTGCTGGATCCCACAAATACTCTTTCTGATGGTCGTGGATCTGGAGGCTGGGAAGAATTTCTCTAAGAACATCCTCTTCATATCGAGCCAGCAAGTGATGCAACCCGGTAAAAGAGAATATAGTCAATCCTTAGCTGCTCCTGATAAGGAAAAAGGAAATGCCCGCAGCTTTATATCTTCCTCTGAAATGCCATGTGGTTTCATGGTGGAGCAAACCACATGGAACTCGTGCAAGTACCTGTTAGGATCCTCTCCTGCCAATCCATGAAACTTAGGGAGTAAATGAATGATACCAGACTTTAGTTCAAAATCACCTTCCACGATAGGATAACTGATGCAAGAATATTGATAAGTCACGTCAGGTGCAGCAAGCTCCTTCAAAGTTCTGTTCTTATCTGCCATGTCTACTTCCTCAACTGATGAGCTGCAGTCCAGAACACCTGCTGACTTCTTCTGAATCCGTTGCAAAGCGTGGAATGTCCTATCAATCTCAGGATCTAGCTCAAGTAACTTCTCTCCTGAAGACCTGGTCATACACCTCACAATAGAACTACAAAGTAAAGAATGAAACAATAAATAAATAAAACTGAAATGAATGAATATGTACAATAAAAAAAATAAAGGAATGAAACAAATAACATGAATACAATCACCAGCAATAATAAACAACACCAATATACAGTCATATACAACAAACATCATATGAAATCCCCGACAACGGCGCCAAAATTTTGATGTGAAGTGTGTTTTGGGATATTTTATTTATATATTTTATTCCCTTATTTGTTGTCACTCACACCCATCAAAATTAATTATTTATTTATTTACCAAACCCCTAATTATCGCTAAAGTAATATAGAGAGGTCCGGGTCGTCTCTCTTGGACTCAATGATGGAAGCTATCATAGACATTGGTACGGGGTTTTGTTATTGACTTTATTCAATCCCAACTATTTACAACTTCAATTATTCCAATTAAATCCTATGATTTACAATAACAAACAACAACCAATATACAATCATATTTACAGGAGCACACAAATCAAAGAATTATTTATCATATTACAACACAAAAATCACGAATCTAATAGTTTATTATATAAATTGCATTTATTAACATGAGTCAATATACAAGATGAATCATAACATACAATATTACACCATATACCCACTAACCACACACAATGAAGAATTTATGTACAATCTAACAATATGATACAATCCTAACATAATATCACTACAATTGAATCAACAAGAACAAAATAAACCTAAACAATAACAATAGCATACATATTATACACATCATGCAACCTTTACACAAATTTACTGTACAATTGATTACATGCTCAACGAATAAGTTGATCAGTACAAATCATCATACAACCTGAACTATACATCCCATACACATACAACCATACTTCCCTAAGTCACAATAGATTTACAAATAATTACAAAACAAAACAAACTCTAATACACATTACAAATTAACTCATACAAGCTGTACACTAATCACAAGGAAATTATACAACTCAAACATCCTATACAATCATTTTACAAGGCATACAACACATAATTAAAAACATTAGACACTAATACAACATGCATTATCAATAAACAAACCCTTTATTAAACTCAAATTCAAACACAATGTTCATTGGCTATTTACAGAAATCACAGCACATGAATATCCTCAATCAAAGCACACAAGTTCAAACAAACACTCCAACACAAACTTCATCAACCTATGCACACAGATTTCATCAACATATGCACACAGATAACCCTAGAATTCGATGCTCTGCCCACTAATGCCACTGAACAGAGGAATCAACAGCAAATCAGGGGGGGTTTTGATTAATGAAACTCATAGCAAGAAATTCAGCAATTAGGAAACAGATGCAAGGAATGAAAGGATTAGGGACAGTTTATCCCAATCTGCACAGAACCAAGGCTTGCTTCAATCGATCGATGTCACACCAAAGGGGGAATGTATCGCACCGGAGCAGGACACCCACGGCGGAGAATGGACGGAGAATCATGGATCGGATCTGTCTCAGCCCAATGTCTAGCTGCAACCACAACCAAACGTCAGAAGAAACGAAACCCTTACCTTACACTCTCCGGGGAATGGAAGGCGATCGGAACCGAGGAGAATCGTTCCCGCGTTCGCGACCACGTCAACGGAATCGACTCTGCTCAGCACCGGTGGAGTCGGGAGGGACAGAAAACTTGCCGGAGCAACCACTCACGGCTTGCTATCTGTTGTGCGGGAGAACCGTCGGCCGCCAGTCGCCGGAGCTGACCACTCTCAGCAACGTTCCGCGACCGAGGGGGAAACGAAGAGCTGCCGCTTCTGCAACCACGTCGACGGAGGCTCCTTCGGACTCTTCGGCGTTCGTCGATTGTTGTCGCCGCCGTCGTTAACTGTGCTGATCGGGGGGGGGGGGGGAATGAAGCGCGACGGGAGCTCGGTAGGGAGAAAGGCATCGCGCGAGAAGGGAAAGCGAAGAAACCCTAGAGAACCGAACTCCCCTTTTTCGTGATGAACCGGTGCCCCTTTTAATTCCAAGCTTGAACCGGCGGTTTATTTCCAATTGAAATCCCGATTCGAGCCCAAATTGAACCTAGCTGAACCCCTTTGAACCAAATTGAGCATTTTGCACCGGGTTGAGCCAAATTAACTTCGATTTGAATCAGACTCGAACCAGAATTTATCTTCTTCCAAATTGGATTTATTTGTGGCTTCATCCTAATTTCCTGCAAAATATTAAATTCAAATAATTAATACATGTAAATTACTCAATTAATGAAACAATATAGAATGAAGCCTAAAATTCATCAAGGATAAGAAATAAGCTCAAAAACCCAATTATGATATGAAATGCGATCGATATAGTCCAGAATAGTCCCTAATTGACCCTGTCAAATAGCAATATATCAAATCTCCCACACTTATTCTTTCACTTCTCGTGAAAGTAGACCTAACTAAACAAATTTTCCACCCTAACAATGATCCACCAAATTAAGAGTTTGTAACAATAAGCTAAATAAGAGTACCAAATTTTAAAGATACAAACAATCCAGAACTTATTTCTTACATGTATCAACAACCCAGTAATTTCAATCCACTCTGAATAAGTTAAGAAAGATGACCTTTAACCTCATAAGATATATAATGGAGTAGCTCATCCTCATAATCAAATAAAAAGTGGAGCTCTCTCAAGCTACTCATGGATCATGTATTACCATAGGCTTGCTCTTCTTCTTATCTCCACTACTATATATGCACAAGGTTTCACAATCATAAAGCTTATTAGAATTGCAAAGAGAACATGATAAAAGGAATAAAGCACAACAATGATATGTAATGAAAGATAGGAAGGCAATGCAATAAAGAAGATAAGTGGAAAAAATGGAAACATATGCTATGTTTCATAGATGAGTCTAGTAAGTAATGCCCAAGAGTTATCATCCAAAAAAAAAAAGATAATCCCAGTAGCCACATCTCTAGGGGTGGCCGGTGAGAGCACCCACTTCCTTTGTTTTTAAGGTTCCCACATGGAAGTTTCCCACCGACCACCAGAGTAAATCGGGAAGCGCAAATTGCGGCCAATCCAGATGCCCAGCATCCTTTGATTGCGTTCCCCATTTGGAGGAAAATTCCCCAAGAGTTATCATCCAAGCTAGCATGGGGAAAAGCTAATAGCAAGAACATATCACTCAATCTTCTCCTAAACTCTAATCCTTTATAATGAAGCTCATAATAGGAGAATCATAAAAAGAAAAACTTGCTATCAACCATCTTCTAATAAATTTTCACTCATTCAAACTTTTATTTCCCTATCAACTAAACACAAATTTTTTTTTTCAAAAGAACAGATTCCTTTCTTCTTTTTTTTCAAAGAAACAGAAGCTTTCATTTTTTTCAAAGGAACAGAAGCTTTCATTTTTTTTCTTTTTTTTTTCAATCTGATGTGGTTTTTTTTTTCAACAGATTTTTTTTTGACAAACAAACAAAAATTAAAACTACACCAAACAAAACAAATAAAATCTACAAACAAGCAAAACAATAAGACTACTAGTTTGTCAATGGTGAAACATTTACTTACCCCCAAGCTACTTGAAATATTAGGGCAGCATCCAGTTGATCCATCCATCTCCCTATTTGATGAATCAAGTTCTTCTTGGTGCAAGAGAATAATACATAGAAGGTGCGACTAAGGAAACAACTTGGAAAATAATCTAGGATTGGCACATCTCTAGATAAATTAGATTCTAGCATATGGTAATTTAGAAATTATTGCAATTTTCTTTTGGTAACTAATCAGCTGATATTTGTAATCACAATTATTTTAGTATTTTTCTAATTTAGACTATTTATTTCCTCATATGTTTTAGAATTTGATTTTCATCATCTTTTTAATGAAGGTTTAAGTGACCAACTTAACTTAAGTAATTTAAGTAGGTCAAATGAGTATAGAAATTTAAATTTTAATCATAGAATTCAAACTTCAAAAGTAGAATAAGCTGTAAATGAAATACAAAATAAAAAAGCAATTAGACCAAATGATATTCCAATAGAGGTATGAAAGTGCCTAGGGAAGCAAGATATTGAATGACTTACAAAGTTATTCAACATCATATTAAAAACTAAAAAAATATCCAATCAATGGAGGGTAAATACATTAATTACATTATATTAGAATAAAGAAGATATAAAAAATTGTATAAACTATAGGGGAGTATTAAACTAATAAGTTATACTATGAAATCTTAGAAAAGAATAATAGAAAAAAGACTAAGAAAGGAGACAACGATGATTGAAAATCAATTTGGATTTATATCTGAAAGGTAGACAATAGACACTATATATCTTCTCAAACAACTAATTGGAAAGTATCAAGAACAAAAGCTGACTAACATATGATAGAATCTCAAGGGAAATTCTATAGAGAATTCTAAAAAAGAGAAGTGTTAGCATAATGTATATTGAACTAATTAAAAATATGTATGAGAATATAATGACAAGAATGAAGACTCCAGACAGATTAACCAAAGCATTCCTCAGAAAGATAGGGTTACATCAAGGATCAATTCTGAGTCCTTATCTTTTTATACTAATCATGGGTGAACTCACTGGATACATCTAAAATATGGTATCACAATGCATATTATTTGCAAATGATATTATTTGGATGGATGAGACACTTGAAAGAGTGAATGTTAAACTCGGATCTTGATGGAAAATGCTAGAAGTAAAAGGTTTTAGGCTTAACAGAATAAAGACAATATATAGAATTTAAGTTTAGTAATATTAAATATAATGAGACAATTGTTAAAATAAGAGATAATGAGTTATTTGTAATTGAGAGTTTTAAGTATTTAAGATCATTTCTACAAAAGAATGGAGAGATTGAGAGAGATGTTTTACATAGAATACAAGTGGAATGATTGAAATTGAGGAGAACATCAAATGTTCTTCGTAATTATAAAGTACCTTTAAAACTTAAAGAAAATTTTTACAAAATAGCAGTTAAACATAATATGTTATATGAAGATAAATATTGGACTATGACTCGAGCACATGAGCAAAAGATGAAAATTATAGAGATAAGGATGTTAAAGTGGATGTGCAGACATATAAGGATGGACAAAATAAGAAATAAAAATATTAATGAGAAAGTTGGGGTTGCACTTATTGAAGGAAAACTCAAGAAGACACATTTATGACGGTACAGACATGTATGTAGATGACCAATAGATGCTTAAATTAGGCAATGTGAAACTATGACAAATGTACACATCAAACGAGAAAGATAAAAAAAAACTTGGTTAGCAACAATAAAAAAGATAAAATCGATTTAAATATAAATGATGATATAGTGATATAGAAGAATCCATATAGCCAACACCACATAATAGGACAAGACTTGGTTGTTGTATGTTTTAGAATTTGATTTATAAAAGAGGTTCAGAATCTTGTGACTTGGGATCTTTCAATTAATAGTGATTTTTCAATTTGTTTTCTTTATGTGGGAGTTTCTTTTGTGTGAGGTCTATTCATTGTTCATTCTCTTTGCTATATCAATAGGTAAGTATCATTATGTCACCAATGTCAACATAGTTTCAACAGTATTGATTGAGATAGAGCCTATTTCCACCAGTACTATCTGAAACTCACAAAGACAAGAACATTATGCACTTATGTCTAATCCTTCAATTCCGAGGTTAAAAAACAAGAGGAAAAGGGAAGATGAGAAGCATCAATTGGCAATACTAGCCAAAATTAGAAGATGCTCTTCCCATGACTTATCTTTCGATTTCATCTATTAAACAAAGGAGATGAAATAGAAAAAAGAGAAGATAGAGGAAAAGGAGATCCACCAATTAGAGCATAAACTGTAGGAAAGAGGAGGAAGTCAAAGTCAGAGAAACCAAGAGGTATCTATGTCTTGTACCTATAGTTGGTTCCAATTGTGTACTCCCAGTAGCTAACAACAATAAATTTATGGGCATGTATATCTTGGGAGCATTATTTACAAATGAGAGACATTTATCTAGCTCAACGGGAAGTTAGATTCAAAATCAAATCTTATGTTTCCTTCATGTATTATTTTCCTTTCATGTATACTTCCTATTCACGAAGATCATCTAATCTTTAAGAAGGATTCCTATTGGAGAGCTTGTGCATTCTATGTTGTATATGTACGACATTTGTGATCCCAACAAAACCCAGATCAATATCAATGACAAAAATGGATTTGTCAAATATTCTATCACAATGAATTCAGAATTTCCTTATTTTACAACTCAAAGTAATTTGTGCCTGGTGACTTACTGCTTTCATACATTGAAACACCAGTGTTCAAATCAACAAGAAATGGGAACCTGCACGAAAACAATTCTTAAGTAAAACTGAGATTTGAATAATAAATTATTATGAGATACTTTTTACTAATGAAATGTATGATCAAAGGAAGAGAAAAGATTACTCACTGCTCCTTCCCACCAATGCTTCGGACTAATTCCCTATGATGTAATGATCCTTTTGGACAAGGATAAACCTGAAAATCAATTGAAACAAGTCAATCACTAGCATATTGCACTTAATGAATATACTAGCACAAAAAATATGTTCAAGCATAAAATCAATATAACAAAAATCAAGTCAATTTTGAGATCATATTTTTCAATTATATATTGATTGCATTATAACATAATAATCATTATTCCTTAATATTTTTTATTAATCCAAAAGTAATTAAGACAAAATTTAATTTGCAAAAATTTAAAATAGAAAATGATGTGATCAATATATGTATGGTAATTAAAAAGAAAATAATTTTATTTGTTCTCAAAACCAAATTTGATTTGAACTGCCCTAAAGCTCCACAATTCACTCCTTCAGTTTACCATCCATGTATATCAAATTAAATATTTACAATTGATAAATGAGGATTTGAATTGACAAAGTACTTATATAAGAAAATATCCTGGGCTAATTTCTAATGAACATGTTAGCTTTACTCCAAAAAAAGAAAAAACAATACACATATCTATATACCAAATTCAAATTATTATTAATTAGTTAATTAAAAAGGTGTACTATACGTATGGATCAATTACTGAATTCAACAATTAATCCATAGAGATTTAACAAAGACACATTATTATACAAATATCTATTTTTAAATTTAAATATATCATTTAATACTTAATGCATGAATTGTTGGCAGAGAACCAATGAAAACCACATTGGCACTAGAATATACAGGGTTATCTATGATTGCCTATTCATAAAGAAGCTTAAAATTATATGCAACAAAAATTAGATGGACATCTAATGAAAAGCAAATTCCTCTTATGTATATACATGAATGGATGAATAGAAGCATTAAAAGAACACATAGATGGTATCATGTACAGATGATGGATAGATGCAAATGTTACAATTTCTTTTCTCGCCCAAAACACTTCTACATGGAAAATAACCAGTCCATCATGTGAGGCTACGTTCAGGTAAAATTCATAGCTATCTGTAATGAGTATTACACAATTGTAGAAGAGAAATATGAATCCTAGTTACACAATTGTAGAAGAGAAATATGAATCCTAGTTGTATTAGATTAGAACCTTTTTCTATGTGTACATTTGTTGGGCTTCCAAAACCAAAATTCAATTTCGGTTTGATTGGCATCAATTTATGATCTAATGAAGGCACAAGCTTGTGTACGAGCATAGTCCCCGAACGCAGTGTTAACTAGAGTATACGTACATAATCTTGTGTGGGACTAAAATTGATTTCTACAAGACAAATACGGTCATGACAAATCAGGAAGCAAAGAAGCACTACATGAAGCATGGGCTGACCACTGATTTGAACTAACTGGTTCAGCCTAAATAGGCTTGGATTAACAGTCAATTAGCTGATTTAATCAGCCAGTTCATGGTCAGATTCAAGACTATTTCATTGTAGGCTTGTTATTTGGCTTCCCAATTGGGAACCCTAGTTGACAAAAAATTAGAGAAGAGGTAATTTCCCTGTGCCACACAACAGTGTCCAATGACTCTCGGAAAGAGTGCTCAGCACTGTTCACACATGAATAACTACAGATTGTGATTGAGAAATCAAAATTGGCTTTTTAATCCCTTGATTAATGCCTTTTCATCCATTGGGTTGCCCTTCCATCTCTATAAAAAGATTCCAAGGCACTGAGAGTTCATCAAGGCTCGAAATTTGAAAATTTAGAGGGTTACTATTTCGAGGCAAAGGTTATTATATTGTTGGGAAATAATTATTGATGGCAATAAGCACCTACGTGGGATAATATCATCTTAAAGAAATAGGGTTCAATCCTCACCTCAGCCTTACAACTAACCAAAAGGGTGTATCGACTACCCAAAGGGGTGCATTGATGAAGTCTAACAACTATGCGTTGAAGATGACTTGCCCAAAAGGGTGCGTTGACTACTCAAACGAGTGTGTCGACTAAGTCCGACAATTACGCATTGAAGATGAATAACCAAATAGGTTGACTTGATTATAAGAACACATGTGTCGAGTAACTGGAGTCATCGTCTACCTAAAAGGATGCCTAGACTACTCGAACGGATGTGTCTACCAGAAAGGGGGCCTAAACTACCCAAAGGGGAGCATCTTGTTTGTGCAATCATGGCCTAAGTTGTCGTGTTAGACCAAGATATTTTGATGTATTTGACAAAAGGTTTAAGTTAAATTTATCTATGTTACTAATGTAAGCATGAAGTTTTGCAAGGATTTGGCAATATGCACATGAAGTTCGTGGAGCTTGTCACTTGGCAAGGTCGAGTTGTGTTAATTGAACTTGGCACGACCAAGTTGGTGTGGTTCGATGTCTTAGAGGTCTGTTGGAGATTAGCATAGGATAAGAAGCATGGAGCTAGTTTAATGAAGCTCGCGGAGATCACCATGGTTGATGACTTAGTGTGACCAAGTGGTTTGGCTTGATGACTCAAAGGTCTGCTACAAATTAGCAAAGGATGGTTTAGGACATCTAAGAGATCACAAGACAAGGAGCATTGAGTTATTTTGACAACTTTGATGACAGCTACAAGAGATCAACTACATAAATGACCTAGCGAAGGATGATATATGGACAAGCTGAAAGTTTGGTGCATCCAAGGGACTGAGAACCTAACAGGAGATGAACTCTTCGGCAACATAAAGCTTGAAGACATCTTGGTAATATGTGAGAGATTACGAAAGAATATGTAATCTTGGATTTTACGGTAGATTCTTACCTAGGCATAAACTTGACCAAGAACTAGGTGTTTCAAGTTTATAGTCAATAATCTAATCAACTAAAAACCAAATTCAATCGATTGATGAGCCAATTGAAAGGGATTTCAATCGATTGATGAGAGTTGAGTTGACTAAGGTCCTGTTTCAATTTGAAAATAAGATTGTTCTAAGTTGATTTTATCCAATTGAGTCGATTATTGGAATCCAATAGATGCGACTGTCGATGAGTCATTTGAAGATAACAACTAGTAGATAAGAATCCTATGACATTTAAGTTTACTAGCAAAAATTTGAGGCAATTAGAATTAAACATAACAGCTGGGTAAAAATTATTCAACCACGATTTGAAGACTATTTATAAAGGGGCAAGGGGAGCTCGAAGGACAACAATCAAGCCATTGTTCTAAAGCATCTCCACAATTCCATATTGTCATTTTGGTTATCTTATAATCTATCTTGTTTAGTGCTTAAGGTTTATACCTTAAAGCTCTTATTCTTTTCTTACAACTATTGGCTTTATCATTTTACTCTTGTTTGTAAAAGAATGATTTTTATGAGGTTTCTCAACCTTCCCTAAGGCGAAAGTTAGTTGGAGTAACTCACCTTAAGAGTCTATAGGACATGGAATGTAAATTCTATTGTGATAGCACTTTTATATATATATACTTTCATTGCACTAAAGTCATTTATTTAGCCCTACAAAGAATTCGCAAGAAAGGTTTTATTTTCAAGGCAAGTGCTACTCACCCCCTCTAGCTTTCAGATCATTATAGATCTTCATGCACCTTCATTTGGTATCAAAGTGCAGATGCTTTCGAAGGACTAACCACCAACAAAGTCATGACCGAAAGTCAGTTCGCACCATGAAGTTCAAGGGAGACTTGAGAATATTAAAAAGATAAATCAAGGTTTTTTTAAAAAAATTGACTTTAATCAAATCCTTGCAATAGAATGTGGATTTGAAAGTCTAAAAGACAAAAAGGCGAGACTGCTTAAGAGAGGCAAAAGGATGGATGAAGAAACCAAGCTTTTCAAAGGTAACAAAAGACCTTAGATATATTACTTTTTGTTTTACCTAATAACATTTTGAGAAAGATTGGAGACTACACAAATGCAAAGATGGAAAAGATCATTTTTCTTTATGAGAATCCTTTGCTAGAACTCAAAGCTCAAATACGTGGGAAGATTGAAGACAATAAGGAAAAAACAAAGAAGTTCAAGGTTTAAGCTTCGAGATAATGACAAAAAATGAAGATGTGTCATCCTCTTCATTAGAAGATCCAAGTAGTGAGGCATCATCTTCACCAAAAGATGAGAATACATCAGAGCCAATGGAGATAGAAGTTGCTTCTTTAAGTTCCTCAATCCAATCCAAAACAAAAGATCACATTATTTGTTTTAGTTGAAACAAAAGGGCATTACAAGAACAAGTGTTCACACACAAAGGAGGAAAAAAAGGTAAAAAGGCTTAAACTCAATAAATTCGAACAAATTAATACTCTATTCAAGTTGCAACAAAAAGGAAGTAAATAAGGACCACACATAGTATGTTTCACGAGCAACATGTGGGGACACTAGTACAACAGATGCCCACATAAGGAGAAAGCTAAAGGAAAAAGAATCAAGAAAACCAAGAAGAAGGAAGGCTCATACCAAAGGGAGCACGAACGGGAAAAAAATGGGGTAAATTTTTCTTTACCTACTCAAAGCAACCTAGCATCTTTACCCACTCAAAGTGACCTAGCACCATATTTGCACTCTATTGCACACACCTCCACTAGTCACATATGGACAACAAATTGTGGGGCTAGGCTTGAAATCAACGAGGTAGAAGATGCTCAATAGTAGATCAAATTGCACTTATTGGTCCCATGACATGGAAGAAGGAAGCGTCAAACCATGAAGTATCCATCTTCGCCAGGCTCTTTATGATGGGTGTTCCTCTCTACTAAGTCTTTAACAGGTCTCGTCATTTCCTCCACCTGCTGCTCTCCAATTCATTGTTGACATCACTAGTTATATCTTCACTAGGCATAACATCAGCTGCCTCTAGATCATTCTTTACAACATTTAACGACAACAATCTAAGAGATCCATTAGAATTGCTAGACTTTAGTGAAGAAATCAAAGATCATGTGTGGCCAATAAAATCAAATACATACCACCACTATCAGCCTTTGCACTCAACCTGACCACTTTCCTCCACTTCCAGCAATGACTTTGAGGCATGAGCATTGTGATTAGCAACCACTACTCTTAACCTAGCCACTAACCTCCACGTTGCAAGGACCTCATGCAAACACGAGCACCACCACTATTGAGCTTTCATGCAATATGACAACCAACTAATAATCACGCCTCATACAGACATGAACACCATTTATACTAGCCTCTGCTTGTAATCCAAATAATTGTTGAAGACTATGCCTCATGTAGGTATGAGCACTACTACTACTAGCATTTGATCTTGATCTGACTGCCTATATGAGGATGTGAGAATTGCCACTATTTGCTTTTACTCGAGATCTAATTGCCTACCTATAACCTGCGCCTTAAGTGGACATGGGCACCACCACCGTGGGCTTTCTATCTTTATCTTAGCACTTGTATGCTTCATTAACTATTTCTAGAGCTTTGCTAATCAACAATTAATGGATCATTGGTTGTGTACTTCATTAACCAATTATGTTTTGTTTCACATGCGAGTGTTATGTTTCTATTATAATATTGTGTCCAGTGTATGTTTCTCAATATAAGAGTTTCTCTAGTTTATATAACAAGCTAGACCAACATCTAAAATCTCTAGTTATTGGTTGAGACGGGTGAAACATTTTGTCTCACTTGACAAGACATGCTAGAATGTTAATACAACAAGGTGGCGAACCATTGCGAGCACTGCTTCCTTCATCAGCACACCTTTCTTTGCGGCTTTCTCCTTCTCATCTTGAGTCCTTGTAAGAAGTTATGATGGAAGCACTAACTTCTCTATGTTGAACCCTTCTCTTTCACATCAAAACTAAAACCCAAGTAGCCTAGCTTCCTCCTCTAGTGTTGGCTAGCTTCCTCTGCTCCACGTAGCTCATCTCGTGCTCCTCTTCCTACGACATCAACATTCTTCCTTCTCTCCTCCCTCTTCCGCTGACATTAGCAACCCCTTCTCCTTCAAAATTTACCAATAGTCAAGCAAGAGTTTATCTTGAACAAGAACAATATTGTTATAGAACTGTATTGGTGTTTTGAAGTATAGTGTTGACGGAAAATTAGAAGGGGGAGCAGGAAGGATATAGAGAAGAAAAAGAAGAGAATACAACTATATATAGTTCAATTCCAACTTTGTATTTCATTTGAAATGCAATTTTGATATCATGTCATATGGACACAAACTATAAAAAATATTGTTTCAATTCATCTTAACAAGTATTCTAGCATGCCATGAGGCGTCAATATTGACATGACACGATACTCAACACAACAACACAGAATAGATTACCTATGTTGAATAGAATCAAATTTTAATAATTTATCAAAATGACACATTCTTACGGTGCTAGTAGGCATGGTATGAGATTTAAACCATACTGATGACATTGTTCTAATTTTGTAGGGGACTAAAACCCCAACCCTACTAGAAATTTTAATCCTTGAGTTAGACATGGATAGTATACTTGCTCCAACTTGAGAAAATGTGTTATGAAATATTAAATAGGGCCATTGTACTAATGGAGTTTGTTTCACTTTATTGGTTCCATTAGAATGTTATCATGAGTTTATATACACCCCATGCAAGTGTCATTGCATAATTATGAATGCAATACAATACTTTTCTTTTTCTCATATTATACACCCAATATGAGACTTAGAAGAATTAAAATCATATCTTAACTATAACGTCTCAAAAATTGGTCGAAGAGCTAGCTTATGTGGTTTCAAACAGCAGTCACTTTGCCCCTATTAGACACCCTTTAAAAAGTGAGCAATGTGAACCACCTAATCACTATGCCTAGGGATCTAGCTAATTTCATTTTTTTAAAGTAGTTGGTTCACCTATACCCTAATCTAAGGGTTAAAATTTCAAACCATATTTAAGTTTCAGTTTATGACCAGAACGATGCGATTATGGTACCATATTGTATCGTGTTGATACAGTTTTAGTACATTTTCAAATATAAATATATTAATTAAAATATATTTTATTAATATTTGATTGCTATAGATGCCTACTATGAATTATATTTGATATGTTGAATTTAAGTTTTAATATTATCTCATGAAATGCTTGATACTTATTGAGTAAAAGTCAATTTATGATTAATTAAAGTCTACCAAGTAAACATGGTAGGATCAACTAGGTTCAAACTGGATTTACTTGTGATTTATTTTGATCAATTTAAAATTAAACCAAATTCATATATAGAAGAATTTAATTCAAAGTAGTATATTTTATAAGGTTAGAAATTATATTATATTTAATTTTTTTTTTTTTTCTAACAAACTGTTTCCTCTATCTTAACGAGTTTTTTTCTTTGTTTAGCATTGACAGGAGCTTCGTATATCAGACTATTCTTTTTACCTCATGGACCAATAGAGGGGAAAATTAACTTAAAGAGGCTAAGAGGTTTTTTCTCTCCGTTTACCCTCATGGAAGGATGGAGGAACAAATTATAATGATAAAGGAAAAAAAATAACTTGTGAAGGAGGGAAAAATTAAGAGAGGAAAAGGAATAGGGATGAATTGGAATTAAATGCTTAGAAAAATAAAAAATGAAAATGAAAACAAAAAATGCGACCTCGCGAGGCTACCACGAGGCCACAGTAGCCTCGCGACTCCGAACCCATGTCAGTGCCAATCGACAAGCGGAATAGTAAATTCTGCTCATGTCGATTGGCACGGCTTGGCATTTTATACCATGCCCTATCCCTCTTTCATTCTCTCTTTTCTCCAACGAAACCACCTCCACTATCCACATGCTCACATGCAATGACTTTTCTCCTCGACAAAAATTTCTTGCCATCCTCTATCAAGTATCAACCCCTTCTTAGTCCCATCAATCTTGGCCTTCCCCACAGCCAATGCACGAAACATTTTCACTCAATGCACCAACCAGCTCAAATGTCAAGCCATCTTTCATTTATCCTTCCTTCTCTTCTCAAGGTACATTTTCTCTATTCTCTTGGTTCTTATTTAGGTCTTGACTATTGATGCTAGGAAAAGAAATGTGAAATAGTAAAGCATGAGATGATCACTACTTGATCTGGAAATGGCTGGTCCTGTTATATTGATCAAATATTGAGATGGTCAGTATTTGGATCAGTATTTAATCTGGAAAAAACGGAGATCGATCAAATACTGAAATTATCAGTATCTGATCAGTATTTGGTCTGGAAAATATTGATCAAATACTGGGATGACCAGTATATTTGATCAGTATTAAGATCGAATATTTGATCATAAGCTTGATAAGTATTTAACTACATAACTCCTATGTTAGTTTGAGAAAGAAAGTAAAGAGAGGTGATGAGGAGGAATTTAATGAGGACTTTTTATATAGTTTTTCTCTCTTAAAGAATACTAGACTTAATTATTTCCTTGATTGCAAACTTGAATGTGTGACACCAGTTATCTTTCCATTTTTTGATATTTATACTATGATGATAAAGTTGGTTCTGGGAGCGGGAGCACTAAATCAAACCTATGTTTTAATGTATGGTACGTTTAAAGTGAGATTGGTTTGTGATCTAACAAGGTTATCAAGTATGCAGGTGCAGATAACTTGACAGCATGCAAGTCCTAGTTGGGAACTACGTAACTGCAAGTCCTAATTGGGAACTAGGACCTAGATGAGAACTAGGCAGAAAGATTTAGTTGGGAACTAGAAGGTGGAAGTCCAAAAGAATCAGCTAAGAGTTGAGGACTTGATAGTGGAAGTCCAAGTGGGTCAGCAGGAAGCTGAACACTTGGCAAAGGTAAAGACCTGGACGTACTAGGCACAGGTAAATTAAGTTTCGAGCAATAGGTGTTGTTCGAGACTTACTATTTGTGTTAGTATTTTTGTACACTAACTCTATATCACAAGCCTGGAGGTACAAGCAAAGGTAAACTAAGTGTCGAACGGCAGGTGTTGTTCGAGACTTACTATTTGTGTTGTATTTTTATACACTAACTCTATATCACAGGAAGCTACTTGGTGGTTTCAGACGATCGAATGGGATCTGAGCGACCGGCTAGAGATAAGTTCTAATTGACTGAGTTGAGAACTTCCAGGAGATCGGAATGAGGTGCGGACAACCTCATTGGTCCGAGCAACCAGAGCAGCTTCCAGACGATCGGAGTAGGTGTGATCCAGTGATCTAGAGGAGACGGTCAAAATAGGCATTTGACAATACTCCAGGTGCTTGGAGGGAGTCCAAGCTACCGGAGCCTGCTGAATCGTCATCGATAAGGATAAAGTTTGCAGTCAAATTAGCATGTTTGAGGCGACCGAAAGGGCTTCCAGTCAATCAAAAGAGTATCAGGTCAACATTCGACTGGGCGCTATAAAAGGAGGCTCGAGGCATTGGTTTTTCATCAATCTATTCTTTGAATGTTCTTCTAAGTGCTCATGTTCTCCTTATGTTGATGCTCTGCGCTCGTGCTCTTCAAAGATCAATGGCAACCTAGGGCTTGTAAATTTCTTATTCTCTTTAAGTTGCCATACTTATATTTGTTGTACTTAAACTTAAGATTCTTATTAAAAGGTTTTTCCATCTCCAAAAGAAAGGAGATATTTAATAAGAATCTATTTATTTTATTTAGCCTGAGTATTGCTATATTAGGTCAAGTGTTATATTGTTTAAATTTGATCTTACATGTTGATTCTGCATACTTTGACTGTTTATTTGTTTAGATTATTAAACTATCAACTTGATTAATTTGTATACAGTATTCACCTCCCTCAAGCGTAGACATGATCCTACAGATAATAATTATGAATTTGTCATGTGTTTTCTTGCAATTTGGATTTATAATTAAGAATTTTATGTTTGGCCATGATTTTTATTTTATTAGTTGCAATATGAAATATAACAGATTTTGTTGATGTTATGTATTTAGTATTTTTTGATGTGTTATTGCAGTGTCAAATATTAGAATTTATGATTTTTCATTGATTTTAGACAACGTGAAATACATGCTTAATGGTCGCTCAATTCTCTGCTACTTTCTAAGGTTGTTGCTTGATTCGTTGATTTTCCCTTCCATGCTGCTATATGAGTGTGATGAAGGTAAGGTGTATTTCCCGAGGTATTGAATAAGAGTAAATACTCATAGTCAAATTGAGTCCAATTAAAGAAGGCATGCTAAAATTACTTGTGGAGCCCGCTCCACGATGTCTAGTGTTGAAACCTTGTTGTAAGGGTGATCTAAGTGGTTGTGTGGCATGTTGATGTGTGTTGTTGCTTGATTTGCCCCCAGTTTTTAGATTGTTCTTGTAGCACGTGCTTGATTAACAACTTTTTTGTTCTTTTAACACCATAATTTTAAAAATGGAGTATCCTTCTCAGGAGCCCTCTTTACTCTATTTTATAATATTTTAGCGTCGAATTCTTATCTCCCTTCCTAGGCATATGCCTAAAGGCAATATGTAGTAGGTCGACTACTTATCATTTGGAATTATCATTTAGTATCTCGTTAAACTATCTAAAAGTATAGGGTGTATAATAGTGGTTAGATTACTCTTAAGAAACTTGTGAAAATATTATATGGAAATTTTCAATTATTGTTGTCATTGAATTTAGTATTAACTACTTTCAAGGAGAACACCACTTGGGTCCTTGTTGATCTACCATTAAAGTGCAACCCAATTGACCACAAGTAGTATTTTCAAAAAGAAAAAAGGAAAGGCAAAAATCCTTTTGAAAAATATTATTCGACTTTAAGACCTAGTTAACCGTCATTAGGAGTAATAGATGTATATTGGATGTTTAGATGTATATTGAATGCTTTTAGGACTGAATTAATTGTCTTATGGTTGACTGAATTAATTGTCTTATGGTTGAACTCACTTGTATAGGTGCTCATTTAGTGGATCAGTTTTGAGATTAATTTGAAGTTAGATCGACTAATTGGGAGCAGGAGTGAAGATGTTTAGTTTCGCCTGCCTTTAATTGGGCTTGAATTAGACTTGATCTTGTCAAGGTCAGACTGAAACCAAGTCGAACCAATTTGAAATTCAAACTGTGTCAAGTTGAATTAGAGTTTACTTGGGTATTAAAAATCTCCTTTCCTCCCCCTCTCTCTTGCTCTATTCTGCACAACACAAACACACCATCCCCTCCTCTCCCTTGATCAACACTTGATGCACTTTCCCCTGTCCTTGCTGCATCATGAGAACCTTCTTTTCTGTGCCAGCGACTAACCTTGATCACTTGATTGGACTCAATCGGGCTGGTGGCAGAAGATGAGTGAGCAATGTGATGTAAGGCATGATGGGGTTGTGGAGGCAAAGATGAGAATAATAAAACCTGTCGATGGAGGGTCACAAAAAGGGAACATGAAAATGAAAGGGTATGAAACAGTGATTCAATATTCCACTCTGATATAGTTGGATGCAACACCAAACTGAATGATTTCATGTAGAGCACAACTCAAAATTTCATTAATTACAAGAGAAAGTCAGGGCCCCTTATAAAGACCTATGACTCAATCTCCTAATCCTACAAACTTGGTAAGCAAATATAAATAGCTTTTTCTATTAAAATAAAATATAATTTTCCTACTTTATCTTGATTACTTTTAAACAGAAAACTCACAACCTTTTGAGAAATCATTTATAAAATCTATCATTCCTATTTAAACTTCAAAATTTAAAATTTTCTAATTTTCAACCATATCACCTACTTAATATACTGGTAAACCCAAAGTAGACCATTACAATGGAGTTAAAAGGGTCATAAACTACTTAAAAGGCACAATGGACTATGGCATACTAATTACTGAATTTCAAACAATGCTCGAGGAAATACTTAGATGCCAGTAGGATATCTAATCTCGAGGATTACTCATTCACTAGTGGTTGAATTTTCACCCTTTATAGAAGTTCATTTTATGAGACTCCAAAAAAACAGATATGTATTACGTATTTGATTATGGGGGTAGAGTTTATGATGATTATTTAGCTTAAGGTCGGGCCTCTAGAATTTTGCTTTGTGATAGCCAAGTTAAGTGACTAGAGTTTGTAGAAGTATCTCTAATGGAAAGCCGGGACATGTTAGCTTAAGATTCAGTAATGTAAGGCATTTAATCCAGGATGGTATTATTTCTGTTGATTTTATTAGGCCAGACCAAAACTTAGCAGACCTATTGACAAAGGGTCTTGTAAGAAACAAAGTCAAAGTACTTGTGTTAGGATGAGCCCAATTGTCTGAGGCCTACTAACTTGATTTGCTTAAATGATGGAACCTCAAATCAATCCATAAACCTTTTGTTTTAAGTTCAATGATGGTTAGCACATCTAAGAGTGAATACAAGCACAAAATTGGTATCATCCTAAAATAAAGGTGCTTGGTTACCTATTGGATAAATTAACAGTCAGCTAATTGCTTTTGATGAATCATACACTATTAAATGTCAGTTTCATATCTACAGGGGATACTTTGGTTTGACATATAAGAAGATAGGAGGGTGGCCAATCCAAAGGATTCAAGAGCTAAATCTTAATTTCATGAAAATGAGTTTACATACCCAGCCAGCATACTATGAGTGCTGATGTGGCACTCTTATGGCGCTCATGGTCACGCAAGGCTCACAAGGTACAGATGAGATATAATGTGGTGCTTTGTCACTTTGTTCATTCACACTGTCGTTATTGAGACAAATACTGACTTTTATGCCACACAGGAAGCTCTATCTAAGCCACCACATGAAATGGTCAGTCCACTAGCAGGTTTCATGCCAACAGATCAGATTTGACAAAACTAGTGTGGCCTATGAGGTCCAGGTGAACCAGTTAGTATTGCCAGATATGGATGATCCAAGGAACCAATCAAATTGAATTGATGTAGCCAAGTAGATACAAACTATTAAGGTGGGACCTAGTTCATAAATAGACCAAGAATTTGCTAGGCATAATCACTTTGAATTTAAGATATTCACAATCTAAAGCAATCATCTATTCTCACCTACCACAGCATGTTCTACCTCCCAGCAAACAAGATATTACCACCTGATTCGAGCAGTCTAGCAAACATATAACCTAATATCCAAGTCTAGCATTCCCAATTGAAGCATAGATATCAATCATTTTCCAGGAACAACTATCTTAATTTAGTCTAGATAAACTAATAACCTAGTCTGCATCATTCAACAATTCAAATATGAAGAAAACAACACTTGCCTAGTTTTTTACTTTTAATATCAGCCAAATGAAAATAGCAACTTAGAAAATTAAGGTAGAACAAGTGTCATATTTTGTCACCTCCACTGTGAGATCTAGCTCGGTCATTGCTTCCCTCACTCGCCTGCAAAAAGGGCATGCCTCTGTTGGAAAAAAAGTTGAGAAAATTCCACCTGTGAATCACTTTTATTGCAAAGAAAAATGTGTCTAGACACAAACTAATATCAATATCTAATCCCAAAAAAAGTTGAAAATCTAGCAAATTACTCTTCTAATATCGTTCACAGTAAGTACCAAGCATACAAGACTATGTCTAAGAATAGGCGGTTAACATGAAAGTGATAAAAATTGTACAAAGATTAGATTGACATAATATATACCCTAATCACTCATCCATCCAAAAGAATAGTACATATAATATTTGCACACAGAAGTAGCAATCCATCAACACAAAATAAAGAAAAAGAAAACAAATGTTTATCCAAAGATACATTGTTTGTTTAGTAAGCTAGAGACTTGGGAAAATAAGGAACTTCCCTTTTGTTAAGTGTATTGGGAACAATATGCATCACAATTTGTTGTCACAGTAAACTTTTATTTGTCCAGTAGAAGTGTATCCTAACTCAGTCACCGAATGTCTTACCCAAATGAGCTGACCCTATATTCTTTCTCTGCATTCGATCTTTCCATCAGTGTTTGCTTCTCTCTTTCACAAAAAGAATATAAACTCCTAAGAGAATACAATAGTTAGATGTAGATTGTTTGCTTGTAAGGAATGATCCATGTGGTTGTTATCCAATGGTCATGGCATGGATTCTCTAAAATCGACTAGAAACACCTTCCAGTTGACTGTATAATCGACTACTACCAATCTAATAGTTGAGTCAATATCTCCCATTAAGTTATATAAGTGACTCAAATGCATATAGCTTTAGGCTCGTTCCACATGTAATCCTTCCCTCTTCACCTACGTAGTTCTTCCTCCTCCGGCTACTTCAAGGTTGCCACCTCTGCCACTCATCCTGTAGTCTCTCAAATATCCCATACCATCCTTCTCCAATCTCCAACGGATCTCAAGCCAGAGAGCCATCAAGCGATATCAACTTGTCGCATGCCAAGTCAAGCTTCGCAAGCTATGCCAACATCTCAATCTTTCTCGTCTTGCAATCTCTCAAATGTCTCATACATCCTTCTCCAAACTCAAGAGAACCTCTAAGCCATTGAGTATCACCAACTTAGTCATGCCAAGTCATCATCCACAACTCAACCTTATCGGATCATAAGCTCCGCAAGCTTCATGTGCGTCTCTTGCCAAGTCCTACACAATTTAATGCACAAATCAATGACACTGATAAACTCAAGCCCTTTGCCCAACACATCAAATCACCATGGTTGAACATAACCACTTAGGATACAAATGCACTAACAAAAAGTATGAGAGATAAAATATGCAATATAAGGAGCTCATGAAGCACTGTGCAATCCATCGTTCTCCACAATCTCTCCATTTCATTTATATAAGCTAACCCTTGGCACTTTGTACATAAAAATGGGACAACCACTCATGTAATCCATTATTTTGAGCTAATGCTATCTATGTGGTCTCCATGTGTGGTCCAATTATGATTGAGAAAATTAAATTCCATTAAGAAAGTGTATTATTTACAAAACCATCAACTTCTCTATTCTCTAGAGCATTTATTAATAATTTATCTATAACAGAAAAAAAAAAAGATTCACAATAACTTAGAGGCTCATGCTCTATGACGACTTACCAAATTCATATATTTGCAAAGAAGTTTGTTGTGCTGTAGAATCAGGGCTTCTTATGTTTATTGACTTTGAACCCCATGGAAATCTAGATAAACTTGATAGGGAAGATGTTGCCACCTGTAAGATGAAACAATTTAACTCTAATAAAAAAGCAATAATTTCATGTGGGGCATAATGAAAATAATAAGCAATCTCAGGTCTGGATGAAATTTTGTTTTTCACATTGCCACAGGAAGAAATTTGATTATGTTTTCACATATCCAATACTTTGGACAAAGGGATTGAAGAAATTATTATTTCTAAGCGATGGCTCTTGATGTTCAGATACGCATGTTGTACCTCAAGAAGTTCATTCCGATTTTGAGAAGGATCCCCACCCTGCTTACAAGAAAAAGTGAATATTCACCAATAATACATAGATCAGCTTAAGAAGTTTTGAGTTTCCATGAGAAATAAATCTACAGTGTCAGGTTAAGAACAAGCAAGTTTTGACTTGAAAGAAAAGTTGGCTAACATAATCCAATTTATAGATAGGCTTAGTAGTGTTACATTTAAGCACTCAAACAAATCAGAAAATCTTTTGTCAGGTCAAAATTTTATTCAATCAATCCATTTGAGGTCCAAGAGGTCCATCAAAAGTGTACCTTTGCATAAGGGAGTGAAACCCACAACTCCAATGGCAATCTTGCCACTGATAGAGGTGATCCAGGCCTTTGTATTCTGTTTTCCCTTTTTATTTTTTTATTTTTTTTTTGTTACTTTGGCAAAAAAAGATGTCAAAGAGATAGGGATATGAAACAAAAAAAACGGATAAGCTTAATGCAGTTTAAAATTATAGTACCAATACTCGTTTCAATCTATGGCCATAATGGTACCATATTGATACTATGGTTGTCAAAATTGGAAATGGCATCAAAATCGAATGGTCAAAAAAATCGTATCAGATTAGTTGCTACCACAGTTGCCGAAATCGATTTCGACATCGAGATCAGATGGTCAAGAAATGTAAATATCAGCTGTATCAAATTGATAACATCAGTGAGAGCAGAATTGCTGGAAAAATTAAGAAAAAAAAAAGAAAAATCAGAATAATATGATGCAAAAGATGACAAATGGTGTTTAATTATAATTAATATACTATATCTCATGAAATAGCATAGTAAGATTACAAGTAAAGAATAGTAGAATTAATTAACTATATGAGCCATACTATCAATGATTTTATATGATTTTTATTATTAGGCTAATAATATCATATTTTTATTGTTATTATCTAATATAATAATCTAGAAATATCAACTAATATTATATTATTAAATTAAATGTATTTCTGATTATTTGTATATAAAAATCCTATTTTATCAATATAAAAGCAATAATTAAAATATACAAATATTATCACATCGATTAATATAAAGTCATTCAATAATATTAGATATTGATATATATATAAAAGGGCAGCCCGGTGCACGAAGCTCCCGTCAATGCGGGATCCTAGGGAAGCGTCTATCGTATACAATCTTATCTTGCTTTGCAAGAGACTATTTTTGAAACTCGAACTCATGACCTCTAGGTCACATGACAACAACTTTACCGTTGCACCAAGGCTCCCCTTCGTATCATTCACTAAAATAGATTATTATTAAATATTTTATATTATTGAATTTAAATAAGAAGGGGGTTGGGCCAACATTGTTCAAGAGATATTATATTGCCTCTCGATCTCTTGATCAGAACATGACACAAATGAGGTTTTGGTTTACATAGTGGTTGATCACATGCTGCAACAAAGTTATTCGTCCATTCTAACAACACATCTTAAATGGTGAGGAAATGAGGGATTGGGATAGTGTATAGTAAATATAAGACGATAAGTCTAGACTTGAGATAGTGTATAGTAAATATAAGACGATAAATCTAGACTTGAGATAGTGTATGGTAAATAGAAGATACACTAGCAAGCAATAAATAACACCAGATGCTCTATTTTAAATATCATTAAAACACTTGTTCAGGTAGCCTTCAAGTTAGTGGGTATTGTATGTATTAGAAGGATTAGTGCTAATTGATTAACACATCAGATATAAACTGGTTTTATCTCTTTATTTGGTTGTTGTATCTTGGAAATTTATTAAGCAAATTGTTACCACTAGAAATTCTCTGAAGTCTAAAGCTATTGCTCATGAAAGCACATGCGCCAAAATTGAATGACTTTGAGACATTAATTAGTGTTGTATTATTTAGTACACCTTTATTTGTTATGAGCACTTTGATGATAACAAGCAACAACTGAGAAATGCAAGAAAAAGTTGCATATTTAAAAATAGATTGTTGTCTCAAAGCAAGTGCAAAAGTATCACATACAAAATGAGGCACAATATTATTTCCCTGAATTATTTAAGCTTTAATAAGTTTATACTAAGATTATGGAAGATGGGAATCCAAAAATATCTAGAGAGATGAAGCTAAATCCATAAGAAAGTCACTACTGATAAATGGAAAATTGGCACTCAGATGTTCAAAATTAGAAATTAGTCAGACAGGTGACTATTCAAGAACACTCTATTAATATTATTCATTCCTATGATAAAAATATGCTTATATAAGCATGATGATAGTAAGACTTTAGCCTCTGTTTACTTAGGATGGAAATAAAAACTGTGGAAAGATTTCTATCGTGGAAGACTTTCTACTATTTACTTCGTAAAAAAGGATGAATTATATTCCTTTCTCTTATTTACTTAATAGGCAGACTGATTTAACAATCCGTCTGTAGATCATTTTTTGATATTTTTTCGTCAGCCTAAATCGGACAGAAAGCAACTTTTTTTCCTCCCTTCTCACAAGAGTGGTAGTCTAATTTTTCTCCCTATGTGCTCATGGTATAGCTCACAACCGTTCACGTGCCTCGCGTCGCCTCACGCGACCGCAAGGTCGCCTCGTGCAAGCCCGAGGTAGCCTCAGTTGTCATGGGTGACGACCCTGTGCACAAGGTCACCTTGCGCGACCACTGACGACAGCCCCGTGCGGTCGTTGGCCACAAGCAATGAACCTCACATGCGAGGTCGCCTCACACAATCATTGGCAACGGACCTCGCGCGACCACAGGCAACGACCCCACACGAGGTCACCTCACACGGTTGCAGGCGGTGGCCACTCACAAGGTCGCCTCGCCGGCCGCGAGCAACGACCTCGCGCAAGGTCGCCTCACCGGCCACGAGCAGTAGCCCCATGCAAAGACCTTGTGCGGTGGTGGGCGATGGATCCGACCTTCATTTTTTTCCCGTCTCTTTCTCTTTTTTATTTTCTATATTCTTTCCGTTAGATTTTTCCGTCTTGAATTCATTTCCCCCTCTATTCCCTTTTGGAGTAAATAGGGCCTTAAATTCTTGATCATTTCAAAATCCAAAAGGCAAGATGTCAACCTACAGCTACAACAATATTTATCATGGTCCTTTCCCATTTTTTGTATAGCAAAGTCCTCGCACTTCTTCTTCTTCTGTTCTAACCTCCCTGTATTAGAGCACCCCTTTAGATTAAGTGGTCCTTCCTCTAATTTCTCCCTTTATCCCTTTACTAAGAAGAATATTATGATATGCTTTATCGATTCCAACATTGTTGCTCTATAGCGCCTATGATGCCTCTCCTTTTGTCATCACCTACTCCGGCTTGGTAGATTACTTCGCCTCTCTTGACACGAGATATTCCCTCCACCACTCCCAACCGAGATGGATCTTAATATGGGCTATCCTGAACTGTAGCCCAACAACCCTGTTGCCCAACCAAAAAAATTATTTCTTAAGGGTTTTAGATATATTTTTTTTTCTCTTTGTGTATCTCACCAGGAGCAATAACAAATCCCGAATTGAGAATCCCAAGGCATCCAGCATTGAGATCGCCTCCTACCGCATCAACCGGCGTGATCGAGTCGCACGGTCGCCACCACGCGCACGACCAACTCGCACACCCCTTGCTCCTACCCTTTCGTGCGATGCTTTGGCCAAGGCTCTTGCCGCACACGCGGCCACAAGCGTGGCCGCAGACATCTCCTGCTTTCCCACACTCACGACGCGGCCGTAGCAAGAGAATAGATGTTATACACTTCAATTTTTTACTATACTTAGTGGAGATACTGCCAAAAGAAGAAGTGAGGTAAAACTGTAGAAGATAAAACTGTAATAATAATTTCAATTTAGCTCACTTAGTCTTACTGTGAACACTTATTCTTTTGGACAATAATAGTGTCGATTGCTCTTGCACTCTAGGTTTAAAACTGTGAATACTTAGTTCTTAGTGACCATTCTCCAAATTGAAGAACTAAGGTTGAAGTTTGGGGAATTTATAGAAACATGACAAAATTTGAATTTGTATTCATTTTGCACTTAATGCATAAATTATGAGAACAATAGATACTCTTTGTCAAATTCTTAAAAGAAAATCTCAAGATATTTTGATTGCTATTACATTTATCTCTACTACCAAAATTCTCCTTCAAGAATTTAGAGAATGCAGATAGCAAGAATTTCTTCATGAAGTGAAAGTTTTTTGTTCAAGAAATAAAATTGATATGTCGGACCTTGATTGTCTATATAAGATTGGTCGTTCCCGTCAGAAAACTACAATTGAACATCATTACCACTTTGATATTTTTAATGCAGCAATAGATTTCATCTTGATTGAGTTAAATACTCGATTTAATGAGTCATCAATGAAATTTCTTTCTCTTAGTACAACTTTAGATCCTAAAACTTCATTTGACTCGTTTAATCGTGATGATATTTGCAAGCTTGTAAGAAAACTTTATCCTGAAGATCAAGACATCGTTGCTTTGAAGTATGAATTGGTACATTATAAATTTGATGTGATGCATAATTTGAAAGTTTCTACACTTGTTGAATTGCATTAGTAATTGACTAAGAGTGGGTGATCAATGGTTTACATTATGTTAACTAGATTGATTTACTTGTGAACAAGATTTAACTAAGGATATAGATATAAATGTTATTATAGATGAATTTTATGTTTCAAAATCTCGTAGGGAACAAATTTATTGAATAGTATAATGTAACTTATTTTGTTATATTTATTATATTTTTTTATAATAATATATAATTTATTATATTAAGTTCTAATTCCTGAATCCGTCCCTAACTCCCAACTTTTCCTACTCCCTATCCCCTTTTCAGCACACTTGTTGCTCCTATCGATACCCTCATCCCTTCCAGATCCCTACAACCCATCTAGATGCAATTTTCTTATCTTCCACCGACCTAACCAGTGTTTTGTTAACTAGAACTTGCATAGATTCAATGAAGATAAGTGTGTCGAGATGGGATGATACTTTCAACGCTTTCAATTTGAGTGTGTGTGTTAATGAAATTAAGATCTTCAAGAATTCAATTACTTGATGACTTTTTACCAATGATTATCCTATTGTTATCTTGGTGTAGTCACACTTATTATTTCCTTAATCATAATTGTATTAATGCGACCAATTTGCAAGCCAGTAGATTAAGAATTATTATTAAATTCATTTTCTAACAGTTGGAATGCTCCAATCATCTAAATTCCTAACCCACTGGTGGTGGTTAGGTATTTATTAGTTATTTTGTCGTATAATAAATCTGTTTATTGGTCAATGTCAACCCACGGCTCTGGTGCTAGACAGCTTATACCAACTTACAGTAACATCATCATCATCGTGCAACAAGAACACCAGATTGAACAGAAAATCACATAACAGCTTTTCCAAACCCTGAACTTTGTAGTGTTTCGCAAACAACGACATTGCCTAAAATTAGCAATGGTAATTGAAACGCATATTGATTCTTACCCCAAAGAACTTGAGAAGGGGGCAGAGCAAGGACAAGAAGTTGCTAGCTGAGCTTCCGGCAGTATTAACGGAACCAACCCTGCTCTCCTCGGCAACCTGTTTGCCGCTTCGGGCAGGATTGCCATCCATTCCTGGATGCTGTGCCTGCCGTGTGCTTCTGGAGGGCGGAGAGAGAGCCAAGTTGCCGCGGCCACCGAAGGGCCTCCACGGTCCATCAGCCGGGCCCTGCTTGCCGATTGAAGCCTCGCTGACTCGACGGGGACGGCGACGGGAGAAACGGCGAGAGGATTGCAAATGATCGAGAGGAGTGCTACGCCCTGAGGATAACACGACGAGCTCCGCCATGGGGCGTTGCGAAATCTTCAAAGGCGCGGTGGTGTACGAAGCCGACGAGTAACTCACCGGCCACCACTGAAACGAAAGAAGGTTCCATCCGACGGACGGCTGTAGATGGGGATACACGTGTGATCGTGTTCCGCTGGAACTAGACCCACCACGGGCCGGGTCCGGATCCATAACCGGATCAACCGCCGATTAACCGTAACCGGCCCAT
Organism: Curcuma longa; assembly: GCF_044706935.1. NCBI lineage: Eukaryota > Viridiplantae > Streptophyta > Magnoliopsida > Zingiberales > Zingiberaceae > Curcuma > Curcuma longa. Next base: position 2,178,470 of record NC_133870.1, on the reverse strand, counting down.
GATTACGGTGCCTAATTAATCATATACCGCTGATTCAGTTTATTTTATTTTTTTAATTTGTCCATTAACCGACAGTTTCGCCCGTTGGAACCGACCGTTAATCAATGATTTTCAATCATTTAAAGTTTTTTTTTATTTTTTTTAACGGTTAAGATTGTGTCAAAATAATGAAATAAATAATCTAATGAAAGAAGGTTCATCTTGATCTTGAAGAGTAATAAAATAATTATTCTGAATATAGATTTCAATAATATCTAATTTATCAATCATGAACCAAAATAACTTCTAACAACCGAGACACAATAAGGAAGTATCAAAATTTCTAAGGTTTTGGATACTTCACCTTTAAAATCGTCTATTCTTATTAAATATTTTAGAAAATTATTCATCATCAGGAGAATGACATGCAAAATATAAATATTGCAATTTCATATAAACTCCAATTAATCCGACTAGGTTATGAGTCATTAAAGCAACATATCGAAATGAAGCATCCAATATAATTTAGAGTCAAACATTCTTAAATACAACTATCCAGATTTTCATCAACTAATAGAGGTGCTAATTCAAGTTTGTTTAAATATTTTGATAATAAATTAAGAGAATCATTAGTTAAAATTTCTATAAAACATGATGGTCTAAATGCACATTTGAAAAATTTTATCTAGAATTACTTAACCTATGTGCTAAATGTATTCCCCAAACTACACTTACTCGTATAATTAAAAAATTAATAAAATAAAAAAATTTATTAATTAAAATTAAATAATAAATTATCTTTATGTTTTAATATTTAGAGTGATCATTGGTAAATACATTCATATGAGTATGATTTATCATTGTATTGATAACTCATATGCAATTCAAAAATATTTATTAGCATATTAAATTTTGGATGAAGCACACACTATTCACAATATCTCTCTTAATTATTATATTTAATTTTAAAAGAATATATATTAACTTCTAAAATATTTTTAATATTATTTAATAATGTTAGTTCTAATATTGCAAGTATTAATGAACGTAATTTTATATCTCAACCTACTATTAGTGATTTATTTTTTTCATATTTACAATATATGTCATGTTTTAAATTTATGCGTCAAAGATGGATTAAAAATTTTAAAAAATCAAATTAAAATAATTAAAATTATTATTATTTATTTATGATCACATCCTAATATAATGAAATAATGGAGTAGATTTTGTAAAATTACTGAATGAGACCTAAAAAAATTTTGCGTGATGTACCAATACATTGTAATTCAACATATAAATTATTATAAAATTCATTTCAATATAATCAATTATTATATTTATTTTTTATATAAAATACTAATAATATTAATGTATATTATTTTTATACTAATGGAATATATGTAGTAGTATTTGTAACTTTAAAAATATTTAATGATGCAACTGAATAACTCTCCGATATTTATTATCCTATTTCTTATTTAATTATGATAAATTTTTGTAATATAAATTTAATTTTAAATGAATATTTTATAATAAAAATTTTATCTCTTTATTTATTAGCTAGCAATAAAAGCAAAATAAGAAAAATATTTTTATCATATTCTTAATACTTATTTAATTATATTTTCTTTAGACTCTAGCCTTAAATTAGATGTTTTATATAAAATATTTGTTATATATTATGATACTTTAATTTTATTTAAATATTATTATTCTCGTGATCCTACTAATATTATATAAAATATTAGAAATAATTTATATGATATTTATAAAGATTATAATTTAAAATATGAATCCCCTACTAATATTATATAAAATATTAAAAATAATTTATATGATATTTATAAAGATTATAATTTAAAATATAGATTAAAAACTAATGTGTCCGAAACATAAAATATTAATAGGAATAGTAATTTAAAATTTATAAAAGAATAAATTTTATTAAAAGAACGGACGAAAAGTCCATAAGGATTCTCAAGTTCCTATTTGAAACTTGAGAATTATTTTATGATTTCTTTTGATTTTAGTAAAACAAATAGTGAGTTAGATTTTGATAAATAACGATGGTGGTGGTAGAAGATTCAAAATTTTCTCATCCTCTCCATCATAACAAAAGAAATTCTAGTTTGTCCAGTGTCAATTTGATGAAAGACATATACTTTATCTCTTACTCTTTGGAAGCACAAACATTACTTGATGATTGTATGAGAGTTGCAACAAAAATACAAGGAATGCAACTTTTAGATGATAAGATAGAAGGGCTTGATACCGAAGGAACTAACACTATGAGAACGAGAAATGAAAGTAAATAATGTCACTTTATAAGGTAACAAGGATAAAAAGGTAAGTGAACTACGTAAGTTTTAATTCCTTTATACCCTAAAGAGGTAAGTGGACAACTTAAATAAGTGCAAACTCTTTTTTTATTTTAAAAATTTTATATTTTTTAAATAAAATAATAATAATCTTGAATTGTCGTAAACTGTGAACTAAACTGTAACTATTTCAAACTGTGAATCATAATCATCTTGGAAGGTTAAGGGTCAACATCCATGAAATTGTCGAATCGATAGTTTTTGTTTGTGTTGGGAGCACCACATCAAACCTATGTTTTGATTTATGGGTAAGTTTAAATTAGTCTTATGTTAATCTGATGGATTGTGTCAAGTGTGCAAGCGCAAGTTACTTGACAAGAGGTGAAGTTCTCATTGGGAACCAGACAATGACTAAGTCTTAATGGGACTAGACAACTAAAGTTTTGATTAGGAACCAGGCAGAGGCAATGTCCTAGTGGAACTAGGCACCTGAAGTCTTGGTTGAGAATCAAACAATGAAAGTCCTAGCAGGGTTAGGCGGTGGAAGATTTGGTTGAGAATCAGGCAAAGAAAGTCCTAGTTGGGAACTAGGTGAATCAAGTCCAAGGGGAGTCAGTTGGGAGTTGAGGTCTTGGCAGCATGTCCAAGCAAGTCAACTAAGAGCTGAGTCTTGGAAGCTAAGTCTAGATAGGTTAACTCGGAGTTGAACATCAAGCTAATAAGGTATGTGAACCTAATCATACTCATTACGTGTTACTTTTACAGGGAAGTATTTTTCAACGGTTCCAGGAGATCGAAAGGGAGTATGGGTGACTGATTAGAGATAACCACAACTAACAAAGTTGAGAGATTCCAAGCGATTGAAGCAGGGTGACTTCAACGTTCGAGCGATCGGACATAACTTCTAGCCTACTAGAGATAACGAGATCCAACGATCTGAAGGAGCCAGTCAAGATCAAGATTTGACCAAGCTCCAGGGGACTGGAGGGATTCTAGTTGATTGGAAATCGTAAAAAAGTTATCGATGTGATACAGTTTGTAGCCAAGTCAGCAAGGTCCAGTCGACCAGAGCGATTCCAGTCAATCGGTAGTGTCATGTCAGCATAGACTTTAGTTCTATAAAAGGAGGCTCGAGGCACCTGGTTTAAGCATCAAAATTCTCATCTACTCTACTCGTGCTCCTCGTGTTCTTCTATGTTGACATGTTGTGCTTGTAAGCATCAACTTCAATCGACAACTCGAGAATTGTAACTGATTTTATTTTAGTTGTCATACATTCATATACTTACTTGTGCTTTCCTTTTTAGATTCTTTTTAAGGATTTCTCCACCTCTATAAACTTTCTAGAAAGGAGAATATTTTTAAATAAGAATCAATATTTTTTTTAACTTGCATACTGGTCGTTAATTAGCATCTTCTTAGTTCTTGCATGCTCGTTGTGCTCAGTAGCTTATTCATTTTTGCATGCTTATCCCGCTAGATATAGTGTGCAAGTATATCGAGCTAAGTGTTATGAAAATCTTGCAATCTTGATTCATATTCTTTAAGTTGTATATCTCATTTTGGTTTTACTTAATTAAGTTAGATTTTGTTCTTATTTGTATCAAGTTTAATTCCTCTGCATATTATTTTGGTTTAGAATTTTTAATAATCTATCACTTATAAAATTGTAAACACTATTCACCCCCTCTACGATGCAATTAGATCCTATAAATTAGTATCAAAGTAAATTGAGTTGATAGTACATTAGGGAGGAGATATTTTGATTCCATCGGTTCTAATAAGGGACCGTCGATTTCAGCCATCCTCTTAAGGAGTTGTACCTCATTTGCCAAGTCAATCCTTTTCGATTCTGCTTCTTTATTTAGGATCCCAAGGAGTTCATTTTCCATTCTTAATTCCTCTAGCTCCCTTTCTGTTTCTGATGGCGTTTCTTCCACCATCATGATCTGGGATTCTTCCATTACCTTAATTTTTTCCTTTAGGGCTTTATTTTCTTCTTCAAGTTCCTTCTCCCTGGAACTTAATCTTTTCAGCACTTCAGACTAGCGCTCAGCGAGGCTTCTCCATTCATCTTTACTTACAGGTCTGGTAGTTCTTGCTTGTCTCGAATTTTCAAGGTGAGATAAAAATTCTAGCAATAAATCTCACTGATGCAGCAATTTATGTGCAGCCAAAGGAAAGTATAGCACAGCTAATCCTGGAAAAAATAGCTGTTCCTGAGACTCAGGAGGTATTTGAACAAGAACCTACTGGTGGAAGCACACAAGGATTTAGTTCAACGGGACAGAGAAACTTCACTGAAATAATGAAGATATTGGTCCCAGGACTAAGGACAATTGAAGCAGAGGCAGCAATTATTCCTGAACCTGAACCTAGGTTGCTAAGGTCAAGCAGAAAATACAGAAAAGAGTTAGCAGAATCATCAGGTCAGTGGCCATTTATGCAAGATCATTTTGCAGGACTGGACAGACTCAGAAATATTGAAGAAGCCCAGATCTATGATGCTGCTCAAAGGGAAAGGCTAAGGCTATATGTAGACACTGAGTCATCATCATCCTCGCCAGGAGATGTGAAAGGTACTGGGTACAAGGCAGGTACCTTTGATCCTTTATTATTTAGAGAACAGATCATATTCAGGGCTGGGAATTGATCTGACATATTTTCTGACAAGCGCTATGATGAAAAATTTGATGTTCTCATGATGACTGAGGCGTCTAATGAATATTTGATTGGGGAATCAGAATGGAGGCCCCAAGTAAGAGTTACTAGGGAGGAGTTCATGTGTCAACATGAGTGGAATTACTCCCTGACGACATCAGCACACTGCAGAGACTGCAGAGCAGAAGTCAAAGCGGGAAGCAGGATGGACTGCAACAAATGTAAGTTCGTAGTTTGCAACAAATGTAAGTTCGTAGTCAAAGCTTGAAGTACCCAGCTCTTGCAGCTTTGGAAATTACTCCATTTCCAGAAGACATGGTGGGATTAGATGAGGATGACATTATTTCTTCATTTCTTAATAATATGGATATTTCAGATAATGAAGATTATTTCGGAGACCTTGAAACCGAAGCCTCATCACCAAAAGAGAAGTATGGAGTTCTACAGCTAGACGACTACCCTGAACTCCAGCAGACAGAAAACCAGATTGAGAGCATTCTATCAACTGAATCCGCAATCAGCAAGTATAGGCCACCCACTGACGTTGACATGACAACGCCAGGATATGCACCTGCAAATGCACCAGAAGGCTATGGTGCTGGGAAAGATCCTGGCATATCGAACATACGCCGGCCAAGACGGTGGGAAAATAGCTCGGAATGGTTCTAGTCCCATACCGCCAACATAAATCGGGGTTCGATCTTTATTATGCCCTTTGATTTTGATACTAAAGTGTTTGACAGATGGGAAAGTTCTACCCTACTACATATAGCGGACAAAAACTTTGATAATGCTGAGGATAAGATCTTATACATTGAAAACCTCCTTGGAGAATCAGAAAAGAAGATCTTCATGACATAGAGAATGAAGTACACTGAGGAGCTTGAGCAGATGAAGCAACAAGCTCTGGGCTCCAATGGTACTCAGAATATCATTAATCAGATTAGGCTGATGTTTTTCTTAGAAAACCCGCAGGTAGGAACCACAGGTGAACAGGATGCAGCCTATAAAACCTTAAAGGGACTTGTCTGTATAGAAATGACGGATACAGCGGTATACAGATATATGTTTGATTATTTTCACCTGGCATCCAAGAGCGGAAGATCATGGGCAAATGAGGAACTCTCCTCAGAATTCTTCACCAAAATGCCTAGGCCCCTTGGGGACAGGCTGGAAAGGGCTTTTAAGGCAAGATATCCAAATAATACTATTGGAATCACGGGCCGGATCACATTCACAAAAGCCTATCTTAAAGAAATGTGCCAAGAAGCCTTATTTCAAAATAGGCTTAAGAAGATGAACTTCTGTGGGAAAACACCTGTTCATGGAGTATATGGCAAAGATAGGGGAACCTACAAGAAGTATGGTGCGAGAAAGACTACTACCTACAAAGGCAAGCCGCACCAGTCGCACGTAGAATAGCCAAGCAGAAGCACTTAACATTAAGGAAAAAGAATTGCAAGTGTTATGCTTGTGGAGAAGAAGGTCATTATGCTTCAGAATGCAGAAATCCAAGAAAGCTGATGCATAGAGTAGCCATCCTGGAGTCACTCAGGTTGGAAGATGGCTACGACGTTGTTTCTGTGGGAATGAATGAATCAGATATCTCGGACATTTATTCCGTATCTAAAGGCGAGGATAATTGTGAAGCATCAGAGAATTTTGATATCCTCATGATTCAAGATGATCAGCTCAGACTGCTGATAAAAAAGGTACATCCTATGGCTCAAATACCAAAACGCAAAACTAACAGATCTGCAGGATATGATTTGTACCTATGTGAAGGGGCAAAGCTGGTGCCCAACAAGCAACAAGTTCTGAGGACAGGTATTAACGCCCAAATACCTGAAGGAACTTATGGAAGGATTGCACCCAGGAATAGTGCCGCAGTCAAAGGCATATTTATCAATGGAGGTGTAATTGACACGGATTTTCAAGGTGAGATAAAAATTCTAGCAATAAATCTCACTGATGCAGCAATTTATGTGCAGCCAAAGGAAAGTATAGCACAGCTAATCCTGGAAAAAATAGCTGTTCCTGAGACTCAGGAGGTATTTGAACCAGAACCTACTGGTGGAAGCACACAAGGATTTAGTTCAACGGGACAAAGAAACTTCACTGAAATAATGAAGATATTGGTCCCAGGACTAAGGACAATTGAAGCAGAGGCAGCAATTATTCTTGAACCTGAACCTAGGTTGCTAAGGTCAAGCAGAAAATACAGAAAAGAGTTAGCAGAATCATCAGGTCAGTGGCCATTTATGCAAGATCATTTTGCAGGACTGGACAGACTCAGAAATATTGAAGAAGCCCAGATCTATGATGCTGCTCAAAGGGAAAGGCTAAGGCTATATGTAGACACTGAGTCATCATCATCCTCGCCAGGAGATGTGAAAGGTACTGGGTACAAGGCAGGTACCTTTGATCCTTTATTATTTAGAGAACAGATCATATTCAGGGCTGGGAATTCATCTGACATATTTTCTGACAAGCGCTATGATGAAAAATTTGATGTTCTCATGATGACTGAGGCGTCTAATGAATATTTGATTGGGGAATCAGAATGGAGGCCCCAAGTAAGAGTTACTAGGGGAGGAGTTCATGTGTCAACATGAGTGGAATTACTCCCTGACGACATCAGCACACTGCAGAGACTGCAGAGCAGAAGTCAAAGTGGGAAGCAGGATGGACTGCAACAAATGTAAGTTCGTAGTTTGCAATATATGCTCATATCATTGCTTCAGGACGCAGATTCCGAGACAAGCAAGAACTACCAGACCTGTAAGTAAAGATGAATGGAGAAGCCTCGCTGAGTGCCAGTCTGAAGTGCTGAAAAGATTAAGTTCCAGGGAGAAGGAACTTGAAGAAGAAAATAAAGCCCTAAAGGAAAAAATTAAGATAATGGAAGAATCCCAGATCATGATGGTGGAAGAAACGCCATCAGAAACAGAAAGGGAGCTAGAGGAATTAAGAATGGAAAATGAACTCCTTGGGATCCTAAATAAAGAAGCAGAATCGAAAAGGATTGACTTGGCAAATGAGGTACAACTCCTTAAGAGGATGGCTGAAATCAACAAGCAGGAGATAGCATCTCTCAGGTCACAATTACCATTACCTTTGCCAATACTTCATGTTGATGAATTTGCTGTTTCTTTGATGCAACCCCGAAACAACCTTTTGAATATTAAGGTTAATATTGAGATTAACAGCAAAAGGATCTCTTTGAATGCAATACTAGACACAGGTGCAGCTATTTGTGTCTGTAATGGAGAGCTGATCCCAGAAGAGTTCAAGCAACCTTCACTAACTGAGACGCTAATACAAGGCGTAAACGGAGCCACAAAGGTGAAGGAAATTCTGAAGGATGGTAAGATATGGGTAGGTGAGCAATATTTTAGATTGCCCAGGACCTATGTCATGCCAACATTAAACAAAGGCTTGAATTATATTATCGGGATGAATTTCATTCGTGCTATGGATGGGGGACTCAGAATTGAGAAGGGTGAGGTCACCTTCTACAAACTGGTCACCACTGTGGAAGCAGCCCCGGAGGCACATTCGGTATGTTTTCTTGAAGAACTTGATATGGAGTTATCTGAATATTATGATATCTGTGCTACAGAACCCAGGATAGGGATAATACATCAGGATATGATCAACCCCTCAGAAATAGAAAGACTCAAGAAATTGGGCTTCATTGGGGAAGAACCGCTTAAGCACTGGTCAAAAAATCAAATAAAATGCAGAATCCTGATTAAGAATCCGGATGTGATCATAGAAGACCGTCCTTTGAAGCATGTTACTCCAAAGCTAAAAGAAATAATGAGCAGACATGTTCAGAAGCTCTTAAATATGAAGGTCATCAGGCCGTCAGAAAGCAAGCACAGAACTACTGCGATTATGGTAGAATCAGGGACAGAGGTTGACCCAATTACTGGGAAGGAGACCAAAGGTAAGGAAAGACTGGTTTTTAATTACAAAAGGTTAAATGATAACACTGAAAAATATCAGTATTCATTACCTGGCATCAATACTATAATTGCCAAAATCAGTCATTCTAGTATCTATTCAAAGTTTGACCTGAAAAGTGGATTTCATCAAGTCGCCATAGAGGAAGAATCTATTCCTTGGACGACTTTCTGGGCAATTGACGGATTATATGAATGACTTGTCATGCCATTCGGACTAAAGAATGCTCCAGCTGTATTCCAGCGCAAGATGGACCAATGTTTTAAAGGTACAGAAGATTTTATTGCTGTATATATTGACGATATACTGGTTTTCTCTAATAGTCCAGAAGAACATAAGGAGCATCTGAAGAAATTTGTTGAAATATGTGAGAAGAATGGACTGGTCCTCAGCCCAACCAAGATGAAGATAGGAGTTAAACAAATTGACTTCTTAGGCGCAACAATCGGGGAATCAAGAATCAAACTTCAGCCCCACATTATTCAGAAGATATTAATAACAGACGAGGGAAGTTTAACAGAAATCAGATCTCTTAGGAGATGGCTAGGGATCCTGAATTATGCCCGTGCATATATCCCGAACCTTGGCAAGATACTTGGCCCTCTTTACTCTAAAACATCGGGGAAAGGGGAAAGAAGAATGAACCAAGAAGACTGGAAGATAGTGAGAAAAATCAAAGCTATGGTTCAACAACTTCCAGAGCTTGAAGTACCACCATCCGAAGCAGTAATAGTCCTAGAGACTGACGGCTGTATGGAAGGGTGGGGAGGAGTATGTAAATGGAAATTAAACAAAGGAGATCCCAGAACTTCTGAAAAAGTGTGTGCATATGCCAGTGGAAGGTTTCTACCTATCAAAAGCACTATAGATGCGGAAGTTCAAGCTGTCATCCTCAGTCTTGAGAAGTTCAAAATCTACTACCTCGACAAGAAGGAGATTATTATCAGAACGGACAGTAAGGCCATAGTAAGGTTCTATGAGAAAGCTGCTGATCATAAGCCTTCAAGGGTTCGCTGGATGACACTGACTGACTATATTACTGGCATCGGGGTGAAGGTTTCCTTTGAACACATAGAGGGGAAAGATAATGTTCTGGCTGATGAGTTGTCCAGGCTAATTCAAGCAATTATCGTTGATAAGTGGCAAAGCCCCCTCATAAAACCTCTTATCACCGCAGCCTCTGAGGTCTTCAAAAGGACCACGGACGAAGCTGAAAATCGACTAGCAATCTGTATTGCTAAGGCTCTCAAAGGCAAACAGGTATACAAAATTAATTTCATTAATGAACTGCCTAAACCGGTTTTGCAGTGTGCCTGTCACCAAGATGCAAGGTTGATGACTTCCCATACCAGTAGAAACCCTAACCGACAGTTCTACAAATGTGCTACCAACACCTGTCATTGCTAGTACTGGAAGGATCTCATTGACAACTACGTGCAACAACTACAAAACTATTCTTTGCTTCAAGAACAAGCAAATGCCAACAGCAACAGTTACACCACTATAAGCGAATATTCGGAGGACGAGGGGACGACGCTGACAGATTTGGATTTATTGGCATCAGAATTTAGCAACCTGGACGTGGACGACCCAGATCCAACATCACTACTGTGGCCAGGACATTATGATTAAAGGAAGCGGACGTGGTGGACCCATCTCACTCAGCAACCACTACCACCAACAATAATTGCTGTCCTTAAAGCAACGCCAGCTGGCCAAAGCTGTAAAGGTTCTTTCCTTCGTAGAAAAGCAACCTTCCCTGTTCTTTACTTCTTGGTAGATTAATCATTTTTTACTTTAAACCCTCAGAAAAATATAAAATTTAGTGTGTAAATTAAATATTTATTGTAGCAAAAGGTAGATTCCACCACTTCAATGGGTAGTTTTCTCAACTTCGTCGAGATTGGATAGTTTTTTCAATTTCGTCAAGATTCGACTTTACATATTATAATAACATCTATTCTGTAGTAACCAATTCAATCCTGCCTAAATATTTATAAAACATAAGTGCATGATTTAATAAATTACCGTTATAATCATCTTCTATCTATTAAAAAATAGAAATATGATTACCAAATTATATAAGTAAAAAATGCAATTGATTACAAACAAATTAATCTTAAATATTTTTTTGATTATTCTTCTTTTATTGTAGAAATTTCCGTTTGCTTATAATATCAACCTAACTAATTCATACAACATTAAAATTAAATTGTCAAAAGTACTGAAAAACTTAAAACAAAACAAAGAAAATGATGAAAGAAAAACAAATATCTAAAATGACTTAATAAATAAAATTTTGATAATTTAAACTCATATAACAATTTTAACTATATAACAATTTCGATTTAAATAAAACACTTATTTATAAAATTTTACCAATATAAATTTAAATGGTAATTTTAGCAAAGAATATTAAACAAATCTATTTTTTTAAAATAAAATTAAATACGTCTATTTGTTTGGAGGGTCTTTTAAATTCAGAAACAAAACGAGTAGATTAAAACTTCAAAAAACTAACAAATATCTAGAGAAAAAAAAGTAAGTATATAGATCAGAAAGGAAACAAAAAAGATTATTAATAAATATAGTCATCAATGTCACTGGATTTGTCCGTCCTACCAAATAATTTAGTTATTTGGATTAAATTGAAATTCTATCAATTTATTTTAAGATAAATTTAAATGAATTGATCCGTCTAAATTCACAACCCGAATAGATTGGCTCGCAACAGACTTAGATTGATCCGGAGATTCAGAAAATTTATTAATTTATTTCAAAATTTAAAATTAAAATAGAAACCATAACTAATTAAGGTTTGATCCGTCTAAATTAAAATAAAAATTTAAAAATTTTAATTTGATTAATTTAAACTATAATTTAAATTTAAAATTTTTAATAGTTTTTTTATTTGTTTGATAGATCTGTGGATTGCCTGTCTAACCCGTAATCCATTTTAGATTGAATTTGATTGAAGATTTTTCAACCTGCTAAATTGATAGATAGGTCTATTTCACCATATTATATGATGAATTTTTAAAGAGTTAGTCCGCTCTGTTATAAATTAGTCCGTTTGATAACTGAGCAAGATTAAACTAAAAAAATCTAATCTAAATTTTTAATAAGCAAATTTAGTGGGAAAAAATATAAAATTAAAAAACAGTGTTGTAACTTTTGGCCTTGGCGCAATAGCAAAAGCTTGGTTTGAATCAAAGAAAGGAACTTGGTAGCGGAGAGGATTGAGTCGGCACACGAAAACCCTCAGGTTGGCGGCTTGCTTGGCTTCAGCAGCATCTCACGAAGCTCCGCCGGGTCGATGCCTCCGTGCTCGTTCGCAGGACGATAGTAGCCCGTCACCGGATCCGGCACCCAGGAAGGCGCCGCCTCCGCATCATCTGTCGTCGCCACCTTCCGATTCCCCCGCAAAAAGCCCTCGCCTCCCTTGAGCGCCGCGGAAGCTGTCGAGAAACCCCTCCTGCACCGACACCCCCCACTGTTAGTACCAGAAACACAAATCCACCTATCGATCGACCACTAGGATGATAAGAAGAGGGAGAAGTAGAAGAACCTGGCAGTGAGGAGAGAGACAGAAGCGCGAAGGTTGGTGATGGGAAGAGAAGGAGCCATCGCCGCCGCCCTTACAACTCACTCGGTCTCCTCCTCTCTCCCTCCCAAGTTTGCTTTACAAAATAGGGTTTGAGAATGAGGGGGGACGAAGGGGGCTTCCTATTTATAGAAGAACTGGAACGGTTCGAATCGGATCCGGATCTCCGCCGATCGGAGAAACCATTAGAAAGGCGCCACGTGTAAACTATGAGAGACGCGTCGTTTGTGTTTTTTTTTTCTTTCTGGTTTATTGAATTGTGGCCATTTAATTCTTGTAAAATGTTTTCTAGAAGAAAAAAATAAAATAAATGTGCAATATTAATATTAGACAGATTAGATTACGCTGCACGGTTAGATGACGTAGAAGAAACTCGATGCACGATGGATCGATTGGAGCATGATTGAGGAATTCACGATTGAAATATTTGATTCGGGATTAAAATAAGTTTACAATGGTGAAAAAAATTATAATTCGATCGTTAATTTAGCAACGGATAATAACATAGTGATCGAAATTATAATTCGGTTGCTAAAATAATGATCGAATTATCGCTATAAGTTGGGCAAAAATATTTGATTCGGGATCCAAATAAGTTTACAGTGGTGGAAAAATTACAAAGATCGACCTATCAATACAACATACAACAAAAATATCCACGGATAATTCTGTCGCTATTCGATTGTTAATCTTATTTAACGACCGAATTATACGTTTGATCGCTAATATATATATATAATGAAATATATTATAAACTTTATAAAAGGTGAAACTCTCTTTCGAAAGAGGAGAGTTTTTTAATGGATTATCCATCATAAAAGGTCAAGGATTGTGGACCTTAGAGTAGCAATTAGTAGTTGTGAACCAAGTAAAACAAACACGTCCATTTTTATATTCCGCTATGCATTTATTTATTCTATTTTACGAAATTTTTTAAATTCGTGGAAAAGCAACAAACACACTATTCACCTCCTCTCTAGCGCTTACTTTGATTTTACAATTGATATCAGAGTGAGGGTTGTTCGAAAGTAGTGCAACCACTTAACTTTTTTTAACTTTTTTTTTAGTTGCTGTCACGCTACTAATCCAAAATTAAGTCTCGGGATAATTTTTTTCATTTATCTATGTACAAGTTTTTTTCAATGACCCATCAAGAATGCTACAACACCGCCAGACCTCTCCTATTTTCTGGCAAAGATTTCATATACTGGAAGGGAAGGATGAAGTACCATTTGAAGACTCAAGTGGAGATGTGGATCGTAATCTAGACAGGCTTCACCCTCTCGATAGACGCAAACAACATACCACAACCATGTAAGAAATGGGACACCGCCACAAAATGCAAAATTGAGGCCAACACCAAAGCTATGCAAATATTGCAATGCGGCCTCACTAAGGAGGAGCTCAACAGCGTGGGTCCATGTATACTTGCAAAGAACTTATGAGACAAACTCATTGAGCTATATGAAAGAACTTCAAACACTAAGGTAAGTAAGTGTGACTTACTTCTTAATAAATTATATAATATTAAAATATAGGATGGAGAATCCGTAAGTGGGCTGCACGCAAGAATCCAAGACCTCCTAAACGGTCTACACACCATAGGACAGCTAATGGAGAATAGAGACATCATAAGGTACGCCTTGAAAGTGTTTCTGCAGAACACCTTATGGACATCAATTGTTGATGTGTATAAAGTTTCTAAGGACCTTTCTAATATAAAATTAGATGAGCTTCTTGCTGAGTTTGAACTCCATGAACAAACTAACGCCAATCTGGCCGAGAGAGGTATTACATTTTTTGCAAGTCAAACAAAGAAGAAGCAAAAAGTAAAACACAGACCCAAGCTCGAATCTAAAGACATATCGGATTCTAACAGCAACAATGAAATCGCACCAACTAGTCAACCTAGTTCGGAAGATGTTCAAAAAGAAGAAGGGTTTTAGGAAGTCGAATATGAGGAAGGTGATTCAAAAAGATGGATCAAGCAAAAAGACCATCAACAAGGCCGAAGTCGCGTGCTACGACTGCAACGAGAAAGGACACTTTAAGGTGGAGTGTTCTAAACAAAGAAAGAAAAGAGATCGAAGAAGAAGACATTAAAGGTAACGTGGAACAAGTCTTCCTCAAAAGACTTAGAGGAAGAAGAAAACACTAATTTCCTGGCTCTACCAGCATGAGAGGAACTAGCTGACACCGAGTCCAAACCCGACACCGAATCCGAATCAAGCTACAGATCCGTATTCGATTCAGAAAGCCCTAACTCCAATATAAGGAATAATTTAATTGATAAATTATATTCAATAATTTATTGCTTGTCTAGAAAACTTGTCAAATCCACAATCCAAATTAAGTCTCTCCAAAGGGAGGTTATACTCCTTAAGGAAAAGACTAATCTTAGCTCCTCAATTGAAAATGTTCAGAATGGAACTTTAACTCAAGTCCAACTTGAGAAAGAAAATTCTGCTCTAGAATTCTAAGTTGAGGATATAAAAAGATCAATGGGAAGGTTTACTTCGGATTCTAAGTATCTTAAGATGATGCTTGGGACTCAAAGGGTTATGTACAATTGATATGGACTTGGACACAAATCAAGACATATATCATACTTGTCTTTGGTTAATCAAACCCACAAACCATGAGTCCAAGCATGGGTTCTCAAGTCTAGCTTGATCAATCAAGTTGGACGGAACCAATACTGGGTCCCCAATTATCAGATTCATTATCTGACAAGATCCAACAAGGGTCATGATCCAGAAGGAGCCAAAATCAAAACCATCTTATCTAAATAAGACTTGTTTATTTTTATTTTTCTTTATTTTTTTAAACTTAGATTGAACCTAAGATAGTTAAGGATAAAGGCCTGATTGATACTTTCCCAACCTAGTACTAGGGGTGAGGCGAGATGATAGTGTAAGTACAGATGGAATCAGAATATCTCCACAATGGCATGATATTGTCCACTTTGGGCCTAAGTCCTTGATTTTATTTTTAGGTTCAACCCAAAAGGCCTCATTCTAATGGAGATATCTTTCATCCTTTTAAACTCATGATCTTTTCCATGTATTTTAGATGTGGAACTATGTTTGTACCCTTGCAACCCAACAATTTCCCCCTCAAACAAAGGACCACAGACCCCCCTCATTTGATGTCCGAATCCTCAACCAACCAGGACTTTCTGCCCCTCAGTCCACCCGACCTACTAGGATTTCCTGCCTAGCCGCAACTAGGACTTTCTGCTTGGTGTCTGGTCCTCTTGATTCAAACATGGGAGCACCCACTTCCTTTGTTTAAGGTTTAACCCACATGGTTAGATCTGGATCATGACTCTTCCGACGGTTAGTCTGGTGAAGAGTGGTCTGGCTCTGATACCATTTGTAAGTACAGATAGAATCAGAATATCTCCACAATGGCATGATATTGTCCACTTTAGGCCTAAGTCCTCATGATTTTATTTTTGAGCTCAACCCAAAAGGTCTCATGCCAATGGAGATATCTTTCATCCTTTTAAACCCATGATCTTTTCCATGTATTTTAGATGTGGGACTATGTTTGCACCCTTGCAACCCAACAGATAGTATGTTAGGAAAATTTGATCTAGGTAGTCAAGTGGGGTAAGTAGTACCCTACTTAGTTTGATTAGCTGAGTGGAACTAACTGAAACTACCTCGTCAAATCTTAGACTAGTTAGACCAAAGTCTTTCATTAGATTAACTAAGTATATAATTTCACAAATTAGCTTTGTATTAGAAAGTGGTCGTTGCTCCGATAACCAAGAAAGTCTCTATGCCTCACCATTGCTTGGAAGCTAAAATCATAAAATGTATGCTTAATTGATTGATAGCTAAACTTGAATCTAACTCAAGATTAATCAAGTTTTAGAAAATCATACTTGAATTAATTAAGATAAAATCAACAACCATGTCACATAATCTATAGGATTAACTATTTTGACAATCTAGAAATGAGTGAGATGGAATTAGAACCCTAATCTAACTTACTTAACTAAATTAATCGATCAACCTTAAATTTAACTTCAATTAGCTAAATCAAAGTTAACTTCAATGAACTAAATTAATCAATCAAATATAACTTAAATTTAAATTAATCAAAATCAATCAAACCCAACCCGTAATTAAAGCCCGACCCGTTGGAATTTGAGCCTTCGAATACAAATCCCGGCGCCCCGAACCACTTACCAAAAATCATCCATAGTTTCATTTAGGCGCCCATGGTTTTCAAAATCCAGATGCTTAGAGTAAATCTAGGTGCTTCGCATGCACCCAGAGCTCCACATGCACCCAAATTTGAATCCAGGCGCTCTGTAATGTGTCTATATAGGGCGCCTGAGACCTAATTCTCATACGCCCCAAATTTCTTCCTAGCACGCTTTTTGCCACCTTGCGCAACCATTCATCCTACCAAGTCGTCAATTCTCTAGTATTTGATTCAATATGCCTAGGTAAGCTCCTAAACAAGCCTTAATTTCATTTAAGTCATTTAAATTATTTAAATTATTAATTAATGTCATTAGGATTAAGAGAAAGGCTACTGAGGTTGGGACTTCTAGTACTCTAGTATAGATCCTAGATTCCCCACTGAGGAGCTTAGGATTTTTTTTTTATCCATGTTATTTGTGTCCTTACATTCTAGATATTTATATAGGATATTTTTTATATGTTCATGCATACTTACAATTGAGGTTATAGAGCACTATAGTTTAGATAGACTTAATTTATTGTACTAGCTCAGTTAACACAAGATTATGTGCCAAGCTGTATAATAACCTGGTTAAGATTGATGACATGACCTATTCCACCAGAGTTGGAGGTAGAGACTTCCTTCTATCTCCAACTCTCATTAGAGACCACTTAGGACTTAGACATTTATCATCCATATTTTTATGTTACCCTTCCAAGAAGATGCCTTTTGGTGAGTCCCCCACATTACCCTAGATACCATGTATCTTATATTTCTTTGGAGAGGAGAGAGTCCCTACAGTGACCCAGTTTTTATCTGTCAGACTTAGAGTACAGGACTATATTCTGTACAGAGTCTTAGTGGCATGCATTTTATCCCTTACCATTAGAGATGTCGCTATGATGAGACCATTTCATATATTTTTGTTATATGTATTTCATCATAAACTAGACATAGACATTAGTTCTCATATTTTAGACCATCATTTTTTCTTCTAACATGTGTACTAGTAGGAGAGTTCATATGCCATACTATCATATTTTGACCTTACTCTTTGCTTCCCTTGGATTTGATGTTGCCCTTGGCAAGGTCAAACTTGTGAGTGAGTTTGACATGTTAAGTATTAGAAGATTCTCCTTAGCTGGGATCCACTTAGATGAGGATGAGATCTTGTCCTGGAGACGAGGTGTAAAATACCGAAACAATAGGATATTAAAAAGGTTAATTGAAATTAATTGAGCTTAATTTGATTTAATAAAGTAATTGGGCTCGATTAAAGAGTTAATCGGGCTGTCAATTAACTAGGCCCAATTAGTAATGGTTATTGAGTATTGGATCCGAATCTTTAATCCGACCCGACCCGTTAGGAATCCTATAAGGCTACAGTACCTGGAAATCGCGATCGGCCACCTCGTTCTTCTCCTCCTCCGCGCTCCGTCTCTGCTCTCCGCCACAAGACGACGCGATATCTGTTTCCTCTCTTCAGCGGCTGAAGAGATCCCTAGTCGATGCACACACGCGCATCTGCAGCTGGTGTTGACGACGCCGACGACCGAGATTGAGTGGGTGGAGCTCGGACGGCCGTGAAGGAGGCTGTAGCAGTGGCGGATCGAAATTTTTTTTATTTGCGATTCGTCCGTCCTTGTTCCGCCCGATTTTGGGGTGATGGATTTTGAGGGAAAAATGATCCGCTGAGGGATAAAATTTCTTTCCTCCGTAAAAATGTAAAAAAGTAAACAGTGGATGCATGCATGCAAAGGAAAACTTTCCGCAGTTTTTCTTTCCGCACCTCCAAGTAAACTAGGCATTAGTGACATGCATCTTACCTCTTACCACTAGGGATGTCCGGCACGATTCAATCATTTCATACATTTCTGTTATATACATTATGTCATAGATTAAACATAGATATTAGTTTGTATATATTTCATATCTTCATTTATTCTGCCAGTATTAGTACTAGTAGGAGACTTCATATGCTCTACTATCATATTCTGACCTCACTCCTTGCTTCACTTAGATTTGACATTACCTCTGGCAATGTTAAATCAGTGAGTGAGTTTGACATGTTAGACACAAGAAACTTCTCCTTAACTGGGATCCACTTAGATTAGGATGAGATCTTATCCTAGAGACAGGGAAACCAGCCTCAGCCTGATCATGCAACAAAGAATGAGAAGGACGACCTTGACCTAGCTGACTTTCTTCAAATTCCTCCACCTTCACCTCCTATCACTTTAGAACAGAGAGGGACCAGACTTGAGGAGGTAGCCACCAACATCCAGGCTTTAGTTATTAGCTTAGCAGACTATGACTAGTCAGTATGAGATCTTGGAGGAGCAGAGTCATGCTAGACACACTGAGATGATGGACATGCTCAGATCTTAGGGAATGGGCCACCTTCACAGTAGACCCCACTAGTTTTTCTTTTTGTACTGAGTTATAGTTTGACTTCAGTTGGTGTTATGTTAACCTTATATATATATATTTGAGTTTGACTTACTATTTTCTAATATTGACTTAATTCTTGTTAAGTTAGACAATTAGGAATATACTCAGTAGAGTAGAGTTCAAATTTTTAAAATATTATTTATGCTATGAATTTTTTTCAAAGTCATGATTTTTTCAAATCTATTTTTAAACCATTTTTAACTTAACTTTTCAAAATGAAATGTTAAAATTTTTTTACTTATGATTTTTGAAAACCTATTTTTAGAATATTATATTTCCAAAATTATGATTTCAAAATTAAAAGGAAATTTGGAATTAAAATTGCTTGTATCGGTAAATTGGAGAAAACTCCCCAAACCCAAACTTATCTTTGTGGTCAGTCCCCACCCATGAATTTCTTTGCATGCACTCCCCAAATCTTAGTTTCAACTCCCCAATACATGATTTTACAAACTTACCCTTTCCCTCTCTCCTCTTCTCCCCCTTTGCTCACCACGCGCTCAGAGCCTCCTCTCTTCTTCTCCCCAACTGTTCGCGAGCTAAGGCTTCTCGGCGACACCAGTTGTCCGACTTTCTTCTTCTTCCCGACGACTGCGTGGTTAGAGTTCGACCGCGATTTTAGAGTTCGGCGGAAGAGAAGGAATCGCCGTCGGAAGAGAAGGAATCGTCGGAGGGAGAGAAATAACCTAGTCGACTGCGTGGTTAGAGTTCGGCCGCGATTTACGATTTGGATTTAAAAACATGATAAAATGACCGCAGTCGACTGAGGAGGGTCTCCAGTCGACTGAGGAGGGTCTCCAGTCGATTCCAAATTGCCTCTGTTCGTGGTCAGTCGACTGGGAATAAATCTCAGTCGACTGATGTGAGGTTATCGCGAATGCAAAGGAAAAATACGCAGTCGACTGAGGAGCGTCTCCAGTCGAGTCCAGCAAGTGAAATTTGAGTACAAAATAAGGAAATTTCAGTACTCATTGTGTAAATTACAGTATCAATCGAGTGAGATCCAGTATGATTTTAGAAGATTTGAGTATAATGTTCAGATGAGACCTTCAGCATGATGACCATGAGGCAACCTCACATACATATGGTTTGGTAACCATGTAGAAAAACATGTCAAGAGTGAGCTTACTATTATAATTTCACCACAAAGGGAATGCCAAGAGCAAGTGAAATTTGAGTACAAAATAAGAAAATTTCAGTACTCATTGTGGAAATTACAGTATAAATCGAGTGAGATCCAGTACGATTTTAAGAAATTTGAGTATAGTTGAGATGACACCCCCACCATGATGACCATGAGGCAACCTCACATGTACATGGTTTAGTAACCATATAGGAAAACATGTCAAGAGTGAGCTCACCATTACTTTTCCACTACTTTGTATTATTTTACTCTTGATGCGACCTCACATATGTATGGTCTAGTAACCATGGTGGAAACCATGTCAAGAGTTTACTAACCATTTTTATTTCACTAGTTTGGGTTATGCCAAGAGCAAGTGAAATTTGAGTACAAAATAAGAAAATTTCAGTACTCATTGTGGAAATTACAGTATAAATCGAGTGAGATCCAGTACGATTTTAAGAAATTTGAGTATAGTTGAGATGACACCCCCACCATGATGACCATGAGGCAACCTCACATGTACATGGTTTAGTAACCATATAGGAAAACATGTCAAGAGTGAGCTCACCATTACTTTTCCACTACTTTGTATTATTTTACTCTTGATGCGACCTCACATATGTATGGTCTAGTAACCATGGTGGAAACCATGTCAAGAGTTTACTAACCATTTTTATTTCACTAGTTTGGGTTATGCCAAGAGCAAGTGAAATTTGAGTACAAAATAAGGAAATTTCAGTACTCATTGTGGAAATTACAGTATAAATCGAGTGAGATCCAGTACGATTTTAAGAAATTTGAGTATAGTTGAGATGACACCCCCACCATGATGACCATGAGGCAACCTCACATGTACATGGTTTAGTAACCATATAGAAAAACATGTCAAGAGTGAGCTCACCATTACTTTTCCACTACTTTGTATTATTTTACTCTTGATGCGACCTCACATATGTATGGTCTAGTAACCATGGTGGAAACCATGTCAAGAGTTTACTAACCATTTTTATTTCACTAGTTTGGGTTATGCCAAGAGCAAGTGAAATTTGAGTACAAAATAAGAAAATTTCAGTACTCATTGTGGAAATTACAGTATAAATCGAGTGAGATCCAGTACGATTTTAAGAAATTTGAGTATAGTTGAGATGACACCCCCACCATGATGACCATGAGGCAACCTCACATGTACATGGTTTAGTAACCATATAGGAAAACATGTCAAGAGTGAGCTCACCATTACTTTTCCACTACTTTGTATTATTTTACTCTTGATGCGACCTCACATATGTATGGTCTAGTAACCATGGTGGAAACCATGTCAAGAGTTTACTAACCATTTTTATTTCACTAGTTTGGGTTATGCCAAGAGCAAGTGAAATTTGAGTACAAAATAAGGAAATTTCAGTACTCATTGTGGAAATTACAGTATAAATCGAGTGAGATCCAGTACGATTTTAAGAAATTTGAGTATAGTTGAGATGACACCCCCACCATGATGACCATGAGGCAACCTCACATGTACATGGTTTAGTAACCATATAGGAAAACATGTCAAGAGTGAGCTCACCATTACTTTTCCACTACTTTGTATTATTTTACTCTTGATGCGACCTCACATATGTATGGTCTAGTAACCATGGTGGAAACCATGTCAAGAGTTTACTAACCATTTTTATTTCACTAGTTTGGGTTATGCCAAGAGCAAGTGAAATTTGAGTACAAAATAAGAAAATTTCAGTACTCATTGTGAAAATTACAGTATAAATCGAGTGAGATCCAGTACGATTTTAAGAAATTTGAGTATAGTTGAGATGACACCCCCACCATGATGACCATGAGGCAACCTCACATGTATATGGTTTAGTAACCATGTAGAAAAACATGTCAAGAGTGAGCTCACCATTACTTTTCCACTACTTTGTATTATTTTACTCTTGATGCGACCTCACATATGTATGGTCTAGTAACCATGGTGGAAACCATGTCAAGAGTTTACTAACCATTTTTATTTCACTAGTTTGGGTTATGCCAAGAGCAAGTGAAATTTGAGTACAAAATAAGGAAATTTCAGTACTCATTGTGGAAATTACAGTATAAATCGAGTGAGATCCAGTACGATTTTAAGAAATTTGAGTATAGTTGAGATGACACCCCCACCATGATGACCATGAGGCAACCTCACATGTACATGGTTTAGTAACCATATAGGAAAACATGTCAAGAGTGAGCTCACCATTACTTTTCCACTACTTTGTATTATTTTACTCTTGATGCGACCTCACATATGTATGGTCTAGTAACCATGGTGGAAACCATGTCAAGAGTTTACTAACCATTTTTATTTCACTAGTTTGGGTTATGCCAAGAGCAAGTGAAATTTGAGTACAAAATAAGAAAATTTCAGTACTCATTGTGGAAATTACAGTATAAATCGAGTGAGATCCAGTACGATTTTAAGAAATTTGAGTATAGTTGAGATGACACCCCCACCATGATGACCATGAGGCAACCTCACATGTACATGGTTTAGTAACCATATAGGAAAACATGTCAAGAGTGAGCTCACCATTACTTTTCCACTACTTTGTATTATTTTACTTTTGATGCGACCTCACATATGTATGGTCTAGTAACCATGGTGGAAACCATGTCAAGAGTTTACTAACCATTTTTATTTCACTAGTTTGGGTTATGCCAAGAGCAAGTGAAATTTGAGTACAAAATAAGGAAATTTCAGTACTCATTGTGGAAATTACAGTATAAATCGAGTGAGATCCAGTACGATTTTAAGAAATTTGAGTATAGTTGAGATGACACCCCCACCATGATGACCATGAGGCAACCTCACATGTACATGGTTTAGTAACCATATAGGAAAACATGTCAAGAGTGAGCTCACCATTACTTTTCCACTACTTTGTATTATTTTACTCTTGATGCGACCTCACATATGTATGGTTTAGTAACCATGGTGGAAACCATGTCAAGAGTTTACTAACCATTTTTATTTCATTAGTTTGAGTTATGCCAAGAGCAAGTGAAATTTGAGTACAAAATAAGAAAATTTCAGTACTCATTGTGGAAATTACAGTATAAATCGAGTGAGATCCAGTACGATTTTAAGAAATTTGAGTATAGTTGAGATGACACCCCCACCATGATGCCATGAGGCAACCTCACATGTACATGAGTTTAGTAACCATATAGGAAAACATGTCAAAAGTCAGTCGACTGATATTTATTCACTACTCGACTATTTTACCACGAACAGAGACAATTTGGACTCAACTGGTGGAAACCTCCTCAGAGTTTACTAACCATTTTTATTTCACTAGTTTGGTGTTTCGACTCGTGAAATTTGAGTTTGAATGCACGAAAATCTCACCTCAGTCGACTGCGTGTTTTTCCTTTGAATGCGCGAAAACCTCACCACAGTCGACTGAGATTTATTCCCAGTCGACTGACCACGAACAGAGGCAATTTGGACTCGACTGGAGACGCTCCTCAGTCGACTGCGTGTTTTTCCTTTGCATTCGCGATAACCTCACATCAGTCGACTGAGATTTATTCCCAGTCGACTGACCACGAACAGAGGCAATTTGGACTTGACTGGAGACCCTCCTCAGTCGACTGCGGTCATTTTATCGTGTTTTTAAACCCAAATCGTAAATCGCGGCCGAACTCTAACCACGCAGTCGACTAGGGTTATTTCTCTCTCCCTCCGGCGATTCCTTCTCTTCCGACGACCTTTCCTTCTCCGACGCTTTTCTTCCTCTCCAGCGTGTATCCGACTGTCTCCGGCGGCAAGGTCTCTCACTGTGGCCCCTTTCTTTCTCGCCGGTGTGCGGCGGTTTCGCGCGCGGTGAGCAAAGGGGGAGAAGAGGAGAGAGGGAAAGGGTAAGTTTGTAAAATCATGTATTGGGGAGTTGAAACTAAGGTTTGGGGAGGTTTGGGGAGTGCATGCAAAGAAATTCATGTTGTGGGGACTGATCACAAAGATAAGTTTTCCATTGGGTATTTTTAAGCAAGTTCCCCTTTCGGGTATTACACCCGGGACCAACGAGGACGGGGTTTAACCAGGTGAAATGGACAAAGTAAATGGTCGAGCGGACCAGGCAGACTGAGCAACATGCATACGTCGATTATGGGCGACCAGGTTAAGAGGCTTACCGGAGAACAACCATGGGAGGTATCGATCGAGCACATGACATGTAATAATGGGATGGCCGGGCGAGGCAGACATCTGGTCTAAGTCTGCTGAGATGAGCCCGGTGAGGACTAATTACCCGGGAAACGACATAGGAGAGCGAGGCAGACCTGGGAATGGTTGAGACCATGTTGTCCCGGGTAAGAGGAGTAAAGGCACGAGCTGGTCGGGCAAGAAGACAGTGAATCCTAGCCTGGTAGGCCATGTGTTGCGACGGAATGGCCGGGCAAAGATGCCTGGCTGGGCTAGGTGGAATGGGTTGAGCAAGCTGGGATGGCTTGAATGATGGGTTGCCCGGGAAACACTCCAGTAGTGTGGGATATACCTGGGTCAGGCTGTAGTCGAGCCATCCCGGGTAGACAGGCGAAAGGCCCGTGCGGGCCGGGCAAGATGAGTGTCGGGACCCATCGTGGTAATCTATACATCCGGGTTTGTCTCCCACAATGTCTGGCCGGGTGAGCAGAGTGTCGGGTCCCATGACCCGGGTAAGGAAGTTTGTGTGAGCGGACTGTTCTCAGGTGAACGGGCCTAAGTTCCTAAGACCATTTCGGCCCCAGACCCTGGGGCCGGGATCGTGGACCCCGAGACCGGCCAGGTAGGGCGAACTATTGACCTTCCCGGCCACGTCGGACCGGGCGAGACCTCCCTGACTGTGGACCCCGGGACAAGGACCGTGGACCCCGGGACCGGCCAGGTAGGGCGAACTATTGACCTTCCCTGCCACGTCGGACCGGGCGAGACCTACCACATCACAAGTCTCCCCATCAAGTCTAGTCGAAGGAGGTGTGCCGACTGACTAGACATGTCGTCCATTCAAGCGAGCCCTCCAAATCTGCCTCGAGTTCGTGTAAAAAGAGCGCGCAGCTTAAGAGACATGTCTTGCTGACGCGTCGTCCGTACGGTGTCAGGCACGTGCCGGTGTCAGGCTTTTGACGATACAGATCGAATGTGCGCGGGCCCGAGAGTAAAGGTCTCATGGGACACGTAACCATTGCCTCGTTTTGAACGTGTGGCGTTGATCGCGCCTTGGGAGGATAGTCATCTCATCGGATGGTTCTCGTTCTTAGCGGCACTGTATATATGAACCCTGGAGCGGCTTTTCAATGCGCTACTGCTTCGCCGTCGTCTCTCTCGCCGCCGTCGGTAATCCTTCTCTGGCAGCTCCGTTTCTTACTCTCCTCCTCTTCTAACGATGTCTTCCGAAGCTCCATGGTACGAACGTCAAGTGTCTAGGTGTGATAAGGAAACACTTATACTCCTTCGCTCTCAATATTGTATCCCGAGGGATCATGTTTTTGGCCGACCCACTTCAGATTACCGTCCACATAGGCCTCCACCAGGGTATGCCACCTTCTTCCTTAATCAGTTGTCTGGAGGCTTACGGTTTCCTCTTCATACTTTCTTTCATGAGTTGGCCAACTTTTATCAATATAAACATCGCCCAGCTTTCCCCTGAGTCCTTCCAAATCATATGTGGGACTGTGATTGTTTGTCGTTTGTACAACATCCCTCTTGATGCTTCCTTGTTCCATTCCTTGTATTCGTTAAGGGGCTCTCGGGCCAGCATCTTCTCCCTCATTGCCAGGCCGGGATTCGAGTTTCTGAGTAACCCTTTCCCCGCGGATGAGGAGTGGGAGAAGTATTACTTCTACATTAAACCTCCCCAAGCATATTCCTGGGCCAACCGGTGGACCAGGAGTCTGCCATCACTACCTTCGACCTGGTGAGGCTTCTCCCAACGAGCCTTAGGTGAGGCTCGTCGGATACTAGAGGGCCTCAACTTTGATCTACAGAAGATAATCCGAAATGAGGCTTTGCTGTATCGTGCTGGGCTAAGCCCAGCTAACATCCCGCTGGGGGATACTCTATGTAAGTATGGGCATGGGTAAGTTTGTCTGTTGAGGCTTTGCTGAGTAGCTGATGCAATGTCACCTTGCAGACCGGGTTATATTGGAGCATTCCACCAACGGAACTATAAAGTGGGAGTTAGGCACGCCCGAACAATCTTCAGGGTGGAAGGGGATCCAGCTGGTGATTCTTGGTTTAAGATCCCGACGACGACGAAAACCAAGAAGAAAGGCGCCCAGAAATCCAAATCGAGTAAGGCGCAGTCGACGACCAAGTCACAGAGGTCGAGCAGGGCGCCTCCGAAGACTGAGCCACGGAAGTCGATCGAGGAACCGCCCAGTGACCCGGTCACGGAGTATCAGACAGCCCCTAAAGGCGGAACCATTATCGGCAATGCCTCCACTGCCGGAGGCAGTTGTGCCAAGTATTCCCCGGGAGACCACTATGATAGTGAGGTCTTCCGAGGCCCAGCCCCTGCCAAGGGGCTTCACAAG
This sequence comes from Curcuma longa, assembly GCF_044706935.1. Taxonomy (NCBI): domain Eukaryota; kingdom Viridiplantae; phylum Streptophyta; class Magnoliopsida; order Zingiberales; family Zingiberaceae; genus Curcuma; species Curcuma longa. The sequence continues at coordinate 2,151,610 of NC_133870.1, read as the reverse complement.
CTCACTCCTCCGCGAACCCCGGTGTCTGAGTCGAGGCCGGTGGGGGATCGACCACGCGAAAGGGGTGTAGTGATACGATCCCCGGGCGAGGCTGGCAACCGGAAACGCAGCATAGATGAGATTACTCCCCCGGCCTCTCCAGGCTGCTCTCCCAGATCCCATGCTAAAGGGAAGAGACCAGCCAAGGAGAGGGAGCCTCCCCAAAAGTAAATCCAAGGATGATCAAAGGAGGACGCCTCGGGATTCTTCTCCTCCAGAGTGGGCGCAACCAGCTCCCGGGTTTTTCTTGTCCTTACCACCCCCGGGTGCTTCTTCTTCCTTTGTCCATCCAACAGTGTTCCGAGGGGACGCTAGCCTGGTAGACGCTCCCGAGATAGTAAGGGAGCGGCTCCAACATTATGAGCATGAGGTGCTCCCTAAGCTGGGTTTGATCGAGATCAACGAGAGCCTAATCGAGTCCCATGTAAAGGTGAGAAGTGTTTATACGTAGTAATAATTCTCCATAATTGTTCTTTGACTTTCATCTGTTACTTTGGCTGATCAGGCGGGACAAGCGCAGGAAGCTCTCCGCCATCAATTACTTAGGTTGGAGAAAGATTATGCCCTTCTGGAGGATGAGATAGCAGTCCTCCGGGGTCAGCGATCACAGCATGAATTACCGGTCGTCACCTACAGGGCCATGACCGAGTTGCAAGAGGAGACCGAGCGTGTGGTACAGGCTCGGCAGGAGATTAAGGAGCAGTTTGAGGATTACAAGGCCTGGACTAAGGGTCTTTATGAATACGTGCAAGAGTTGAAGGATCAATCCCTGGTCGACAAGTGCGCGGTGGAGACTGCTCAGAGTTCTGAGCGACAGGCCAGGGACGACCACTTGCATGCGGAGTACTTACTGGCTCTTAAAGAGGAAGAAGGACGAGCGGCGAGAGTCCAATTCACTTATGAGAAAGCAAGCTTGCAGAGGGAGATCGATACCCTGAAGCATCAACTGGCTGAGTCCCAAACCTGCGAGGCTGGCCTACGATCAGATCTAACCAAGCTTGAGGCCAGCCAAAGAAGACGCGACAAACTACTATTTGAGCTAGGTGTGCAGGGGACTATCCGTCAACTCTCTCAAGCTGGCATAATTGCTCGTGGCATGGATACTCGGCTATTGGATATCCGCCGGTTGTGGGCGGAGCTTCCTTCTTCAGTGAGGGCCTTCTTTTCCGATAGTTGGGCTGCGGGAGCGGGTGCTTCTTCGTCGACTCCACAGGTGACCCGGGGCCAAATCCCGGGAATGGATGCAGCCCGTTCAGTTCCGACCGACCCTCCGTCTATCGAGGGTCAGGCTAGGACTAGTCCGCGGGGAGCGATTCCGCTTGCCACCCAGGGCGAGTCATCACGGCCCACTGATCAAGCCCAGCCAGGTGTTGCGAGAGGGGATGTAGAGAAATAACAGATGTCCGAGGGTTGGACGAAACCTCTTTTTCTTGTAATCGGTTTGGCATATAGACCAAATTTGACATTTTCCCTACTGAACTCATCCATACTTTTTAGTTGGGAAATCTTACCAACAATCCGCATTTTCTAGTAAAGTGTTAGGTTTCCACCTTCTATCTTTCTATGCCCTGACCAAGAGGGAGAGTCGAGGACTTCGGACGCATTTTGTAATCCGACGGAAAGTTGTGACCCCGAACAATGAGGCGTAGTCTGTCTAATGATAATGTTTATCCCGGGCTTCTAACCCAGGCTTTAACGTGTTATCCGAGATCGATGGCCTTTTTTCAGGCGTATGGGCTAACGTGGATGAAAAGTGATGATTGCAACGACATTAAATGCCCGGATAGGATATCAGCTTCGAAAAGGGAAAATATACCTTTTGGTCGCGCGAGGCCGTATTCCTTAATGACGAGTGACGTGAGAGGCGGCGTGCCAAGCCTGTCCATTCCTGGTGGTAGCCACGTGTCATATAACGATAGGCTACTGACAAGGGTCGTGGGAGCGAGGAGGGTAGTACGATGGGTTCTGGACCGTCGAAGCTTAACCGCCTCGATCGGACGCTTCGTTTTAAATGGATAAAGACCCCAACTTCCATCGTCCGACTTCTCTCCTAGGTTATTCATCGGCAGTGTTCCTTCGTTTTTGTGAACTTCTTCCTCTAAAGCCTGTGTTCATCGTAAGTTCTTCTCCTTCGAGCCAACTCTTCTTTCCTTTGTTCCCCTTGCCTCTTTCGTTTCCTCTCACCATGTCAGACTCCGAAGAGTGGTACGAGTCTATGCGGTCGACCTGTTCCCAGGACATCCTTTCCCGGCTGCAGGAGGAGGGGAAAATCCTAGCGGATCACGAGGTTCGCCTTCCATCGGCGGAGGATAGGATACACCGACCCCCATCGGGCTTCTTGACCTGTTTTCAGAGTCAAATAGCCAACGGCCTTAGGTTTCCCATACCCTCCTTTTTCTTGAGAGTAGCAAGGCTTCTTGTTATTAGCCCGACGCAACTAGCCCCCAATGCTTATTGCCAGCTTTGTGGGGCGGTCATAGTATGCAAGGCGTACCGAGTTTCTCTAGATGCCCGGCTTTTCTACGCCTTGTTTAGTTGTAAAGAGGGCGAGAGCGGGGTATATTACTTTAGGAGCAGGCCGGGGCATACTTTCTTAGCCGACCTACCATCCTCGCATAAAGGATGGAAGGAATGTTTCTTCTACGTGCGACCACCTTCTCCTCGCCCATGGCCATGGGTGTGGTGCACAGGCCCACCTTATTTACCTCCGTTGGATGAGTATCGCCAATCGACTATCTTCCAGCAGGCTGTGGCCATCTTAAGTCCCTTAAGATTCCGAGTGGGCCGTCTCACAAAGAACGAAGGACTGCTATTTCAAGCAGGCTTGAGCCAAGTCCGGGCACCCCGGGGAGCTCCATTACGTAAGCTCTTCATTTTTCGTGGTAATTCCCCTTATACTGACTAACTTCCTTGATTATCTTGTAGGAAAACTGTTCAAGAAGGCTTCGATGGATGATTCATACACTCCCCTTTTGGACTGGGGCGATGCCACATTGGAGGACTTATTGGGGGTTCGCGAGGCTGGCGGCGCATCTTGGGCGCCGACGGACCCCTCGTCGTTATCACTGCCATCCCCTCTGCAAGAGATAGCTGACCAACCGGGGCTCACCATGGGAGCGCCCGAGGATGAGGAAACTCTGGCCGGGGAGCAAGGCGAACTTGATCCGGCCACCATAGAGGCGATTTGGGAAGAGGATACGGAGCTTCCACCATTGTCCGAAATACCCCGCCAATCCAGCTCTGTCGTTGAGCCGGCCGAGTTGGCCTTGCCTAGTACTGAGCTGGAAACCAGGACTACTGCCGGACTGTATGTGGACGCAGTGACCGGGCAACAGCTAGTGGAGTCTCCTGGTGGTGGCTGGCATCCTATGGATTCTCCTTCGCCACAGCATAGCCACATCATAACCATCTCCCCGGGAGATAGTCCTCCGGCGAAGAAACGTCGAACGTCTCGGAGAAGACTGGTCCTCCGGGAGGGGGGCTCATCTGATTTAGGCGATGCCCAGCCGGAGGGGGCGACCTTGGGGGAGGACAGAGCTGAGGCTAGGAGTCAGCCTTCGGATCCATCTTTTGCCAAAGATGCTGGCGCAGGGAAGGTATCGATGACTGGCACGCCGGAGACAGGTAATCTGGACGAGTACCAGACACAAGTCCTCCCCGGACTCACACCCCTTGAGCTGAGCAAACGCACGCTAGAGTCCAATAACAAGGTAATTCCCAAGCTTTTTTATGTTGCCTCATAATGGCTTCTTTCTCACGTGTTTGTGTTTTCAGCTTTCCTGGAGCTCCATGCCCTATATGATAGGCTGGAAGAGGCAGCGACCGTGGCCGAGAAGGCAGCCAAGCGGGTCGAGGAGAGGCAGATTTTGGCCGAGGTGACTCGGGATGAGGCGATAGCCGAGGCTGATCGATGCCGCAAACAGTCTGCAAACTACTCTTGCCCGGGCTACTGAACTTGAGAAGGAGCTAACCTACCACAAGAGTTTGGTCGAATCAGCTGATCGGAGGGAGCGAGAAGCTGCTGAGTCCTGTGTCCGTGCTGAGAGACTACTTGCTGAAAAGGAGAAAGAGCGGTCGACGGCCGTCCAAGAGCAAGAACAGATCCGTCAGCAATTGGACATTGCTCGGGGGCAGGAGGCTACCCTTACCACCAATTTAGCAAATGTCCAGACTCTCCGTGACCAGGCCCAACTGGACCTGGAAAACTTGAAGGCTGAGATGGCCGCGTACCAGGCCGGGGAGTCTGAGCGCTTGGAGGGAGCAAAGAGGGACTATCTTTCCTCGCCAGGGTTCGCTAAGTTAGTGGATCAAGAAGGTTTCCAAGCCTTCCAGCATGGGATCACGGCTGCTCTTCGTCAGCTCTATCGGAGCGGCCTTATTTCTCGTGACCAAAAACTGAATATCTTTAAACCAGCCAGAGATTGGGCAGAGTTGAAGAGGAAAAGGGCGGCTGATACTTCCCAAGGTACTGGGCCTGTCCCAGTCGCACAGGCTTCCCCGAGCACCAGCGAGGCTCCAGCGGCTGATACTTTACAAGGTACTGGGTCTGTCCCAGTTATACAGGTTTCCCCGAGCACCAGCAAGGCTCCAGCGGCTGATCAAAGTTGAAGACCCAGAGTGAACTGCTAGCCTATTTTTTTGTTGTCCCTTATTCTTTTTGACAATCTCGTATTAACTGCAGACATGGGTTCCTAACTGAGTATTCAGGAGTCTGTATGTTAAACTGGCGTATATGGCATGGGTTATGCTGTTTCCTTGTGTTTTCTTCCGTGATTTGTACTCACCTTAACGTCCGCCCTCTTCGGATTCCATGATCCAAATCCCTATACCATTTAAGGCAAGATCTAACGGCTAGGATGGGGGGGGGGCCACAAAGAGGATTCCAAGAGACTATATATATTCCAAAACACCATATTCTTCTCCTCATCTCCTGTATTCCCATCTTTCGAGCACCACTGAAACCTTTTTCTCAAAAGCGATGGACAGGGATACATTGATCAAGCGTTTGGAGGATGCCGTGCGAGCACAAGTGGAAGCCGAGCAACAAGCGAAGGTTTGGGAGCGCAGGGCTGCTGAACTCCAAGAAGAATCCCGGGCTTTGGAGCAAGGGCGTAGGACGGACAGTAAGTGGCATTTTCTGTTGACTCGAGAACTACATGATGCTAACCGCAGAGTACGGGAATTGGAGCGGGAGGTGGAGGAAGTTCGTGGCCAGGTTCAGCCGCTTCAGCAAGAGTTGGCGAAGGCAATCGCCGGAGTCCAGCTGTCTGAAAGAATGCTCCGGGAAAATCTGGAGAAATTGAGGGAGTTGGAACGGGAGTTAACCCGAGTGGCTCGTCTTGGAGCTTCCCCTTCCCCTTCAGGCGAAGCCAGCTCAGGGAGTGAATGAACTGCCACCGTTCCCTTCCGTCTCTTTTCGTGTAGTTTGTTGTGAATCCCGTTTTTTGTACCTTCTTAACGATGAATGAACTAGTCTGTTTACGAGTAATATGTAATCCTTAAATTCTTCCTAGATTTATTTTACCGGATGGCAGTGATCATTCTTATTCCAGGAGCTTTGGGTCAACTTATTACGTTGGGAAAAGTCGCCGCTCATTACCTCGGTTGCCACGGCTAACATTAATTATCTGTCTCTTCGCTTCTCCCGCGCCCATTAAGTGTCGATTATTACCTTAGCTCCAGAACATGATCCGTCGCCGCAGCGGCGAATGAGGGGGCGCCGTCGGTTCGCTTGCCCATACGATAAATACGTTGGGGGGCACCGTTTGGTCTTATCTCAATTTTTTCGGCGAGTTGCTCTATCTCCTTCCTGTTCCTTTATTCCGTCAACAGAGGCATCATGTACAACGCCGCTGTTGAGAGATATATCCAGCAACTGATAGAGGAGAAGGAAGCAGCGAAGAGAGAGGCTAGGACTTGGGCTCTTAGTGCGGCTCGCCACCACGCCCGTGCCCAGCGGCTGGAAGCAGAGCGAGATGAGGCCAACACCCGGATCACAGCGCAGGATCAGGAGTACACCAACGCCATGGCCCGGGTAACAGCGTTGAAGGAGGACCTGACTACTGCCCTCAACCGTGCCCGGGAGTTTGAGCGAGGTTTGGCCGAGGACCTCCGGCAAGCTCGGGAAATGAAGGAAGAGTTTATGGAAGGAGTTGCCCGGGTAAGGGCGATGGAGCGTGATTTGGCTGAGCCAGGTTCAGGCTTTGGTCCTGCGGCACATTCAGCACGCTCTCAGGATAAGTCCGGCACAAAGGACAATACCCAATAATTATAAATTCACTTTTATGTATAAGGTCGTCCTATGTTTAGGTCACTTTCTCCTTCCATAATAAATGTGGTTATGAACTAAACCCTGTGTCCTTCTCTCCTATGTTTCTGGTGTATTATGGTTTGATGTAGATGAAAATCAAATCTTCGCAATGAAGTAACGTGTCCAAGTAACTCAAATCGACCCATATCTATGTGTCAGACGACTCGTCAGATCATGCGCCATTACAGGTAGTCTTATCATGCGATCTTTTGGAGTGCCGAGCACGCCAAAGTATTTGAGACAAGAAAGGTAATCTGTGAAGCGACGGGGAGTTAGGGTAGACTCCTTGTTTCCTATGCCTATTGAGTATATAGAGGCTCGTAGAAAACGACGAGGAGTTATGGTCGACTCCTCGTTTCTCGTACCCACTGAGCATTAATGTCTCGGGTCCCGATGTGAATAAATGTGACGAAGGTGATCGGACGGTGATGGTTGCACCCATGAGGCTATATATTGGACCAGGAGAAGTGAGCTTTCTATCATACCACCTCGCTTCCTTGTTACCTCCTTCACTGCTCACCTATGGATCCCGCCGAGATGGAGGAACAGCTTAAAAAGCTCGAAGAAGGAGAAGGAGCAAATTGAGGGAATCATGGAGACCTGGGCCTTAAGCGCCGTTACCTCCCGCGAACAGCTTTCAAAGCTTCAGCGGAAGTACCTGTTCCTGGCTGACCAAAACGCCCAGTTGGAGGAACGGCTAGCAGCCACTGAGGCCAAGCTACGCTTGGTTGAGGCGGAGGCTACTACGGCGTAGCGGCAGAACCATAGGTTGCTCACGGGCCTTGCCAGGATTTCTCAGGAGTCGCGGTTCCTGAGGGACTCGGTAGAGACCCTGAGGCGGGATGTGTTACGGGGGGATTCGCCCCCTTCCACTTCGGACTCAGCGGCGGCGGCTACTGGCGTTCGCCGCGACCTCTAGTTTTACTACCATCCGCTATGGAGGCTCGTAGCTGGACCGACTTCTGCTTCTGTAGCGGGTGGTCCACCCCCCATCCCGGCAACCCATTGGGCGATGGCTAGGTCGCCGTAGTCCCTTTGGCTTGTTGGGTCTTGTACCACGGGGGTTAATCCCTTCCATTGTTCGGCGGGAGTATGTTCCACTGACCGATGGATGGGTATTACCGTGGATACACGGTAATAATTTTGGTATTCTATCCCTATGTTTTATTTGGCTACGTTTTCCTCCTACTGTGTAATAGTTGGGTCATGAAATAAAACTTATTCTATTTCACCAACCTTGTTATGTGATGGAACAGAAGGAATTTGAAGGGTATATATTTGTATGAACTTGAATATCACAAGGTAAGTAATATGCGGTATGACAGTAAATGAGCAAATAAGGATAAAACCTGTAATATCGCGGCCCCCTGAGGGCAGAGCTTCAGAGGATCCATACAATAAAATTGCAATCCATAATCGGGTATATGCAAAGGAATCCGAGAATCCATATATGAATACTGAATTTGCTCCATGCTTCCAGAGAGATTCTTGTCCTTCATTATCCAGCTAGAGGGGTCTGAAGGTGCCGATGGCCGGGAAGTAGGCTGAGAATACCATGAGGGTTGAGAAGCCCTATGAGCAGATCAGGAAAGCCTGAGGAGCCATATGAGAAGACCAGGGAGGCTGAGGAGTCATATAAGAAAACCAAGGAGGCTGAGGAGCCATATAAGAAGACCAAAGAGGCTGAGGAGCCATATAAGAAACCTTGAAAGGGCTTAGAAGCCTTGATAGGGAACCGCAAAGGCCTAAGAGTCTTGATAGAAGTCTTTGAAGGCTAAGGAGCCTTGATAGGAATATTTGAAGGCCGGAGAGCCTTGATAGGAGTTTGTGAAGGCTGAGGAGCCTTGATAAAAGATCTTTGAAGGATGAGGAGCTTGGATAGGAGTCTCTGTAGGCTGAGGAGCCTTGATAAAGATCTTTGAAGGCTGAGGAGCCTAGATAGGAGTTTGTGTAGGCTGAGGAGCCATGATAAAGATTTCTGAAGGCTGAGGAGTCTGGATAGGAGCTTGTGTAGGTTGAGGAGCCCTGAGAGGAGTCGATGAAGGTTGAGGAGTTCTGAGATCTGGAACACTGCGTTGCCCGTCAGGGGGCTGCGGCCATCAGCGACACGGCTGAGGGGGCCTAGGAGTTCTGAGCTCTGAAACACTGCCTTGCCCGTCAGTGGGCTACGGCCATCAGCGACACGGCTGAGGGGGCCGAGGAGTTCTGAATTCTGAAACACTGTCTTGCCCGTCAGTGGGCTGCGGCCATCAGCGACACGGCTGAGGGGGCCGAGGAGTTCTGAATTCTGAAACACTGCCTTACCCGTCAGTGTTGGGATGTATACCAGAATCCTAGCTATGTAAATAAACATTCTAAAATAAGAATTATATTTGGTCAATGTTTGCATTTAGTTTTTATGCAAGTGTCCATTTAATCTATATTGTAGATAAACATGGTGTGCGGAGTCACACACAGAAGACCATGTTATCAGTTCCTTATAGATTACAAACAGTGTTCACAACCAAGATGAATTGGACAAACCATTGGATTGGTTGTAGTGTAATTTGGTCTTAGTCTGTCTTGACTATAGAATTATACTAGTACACTCAGTGTGTATTGAGCAGGACCATCTGAGGATTGTTCGATTTATACTGACTATATAATCGAACTAAACCTTTGTTGCTATGAATGTACATGCTCTTAATCCCTATATAATAACAAGCACATGTACTTAGTATATACTTCTTTGATTCATTAAAAGGTGAGATTTAGAGCGATGAATCAAAAGACCCTATTGGGATGTATACCAGAATCCTAACTATGTAAATAAACATTCTAAAATAAGAATCATATTTAGTCAATATTTGCATTTAGTTTTTATGCAAGTGTCCGATTAATCTATATTGTAGATAAACATGGTGTGCGGAGTCACACACAGAAGATCATGTTATCAGTTCCTTATAGATTATAAACAATGTTCACAACCAAGATGGATTGGACAAACCATTGGATTGGTTATAGTGTAATTTGGTCTTAGTCTGTGTTGACTATAGAATTACACTAGTACACTAAGTGTGTATTGAACAAGACCATCTGAGGATTGTTCGATTTATACTAACTATATAATCGAACTAAACCTCTGTTACTATAGATGTACATGCTCTTAATCCCGATATAATAACAAACACATGTGCTTAGTATGTACTTCTTTAATTCATCAAAGGGTGAGATTTAGATCGATAGATCAATAGGCCCGATGAGTTGGGAAGTAGTATTATGTACATGGTGTGTTGTTGATTATAGAAGGAAACTGTGTCCTATAATCTAGGCTGATGATGTCCCCTTGAGGAGCTCATAAGGATTATCATGTAAACCCTGCAGGTGGACCTTGTCCGCATGATAATAAGGTTGAGTGGTACTACTCTTGGATTAGAAGTTGATTAAATTCGAGTTGTCAGTAACTCATTTAATTGATGGACATGCGATATCTTAAACACAGGGAGACTAATGTACTGATAGTAAGAAGGAGCCCATATTATAATATAGGATTGGTGCGGTAGTGCAATAATAACTCTCTAGTGGAATGAGTTATTATTGATAGACTTAAGCTGTATGTTCGGTGAAGAACATGGGAAGCTTAAGTCTATCAGGAGACCAAAATCAATTCCTCCTCTAGGTCCCTGCTGTAATCTCTGGGAATCCTCAAGTCCACCTTGGAAGAATTCGTGAAGAAACCAGACATTCGAACCCATACAAGGCTGTGTAATCGATCAGCTGATCGATTACACACCTTGGTAATCGAATCAGATGATCGATTACCAAAGTTCTCATTACGAAGGCAGGTAATCGATCAGGTGATCGATTACCAGCCTGGTAATCGATCACCTGATCGATTACCAGTGTTAATGAGAAAAGGTAGCGATGTTTAATCGATTGTTTGATCGATTAAACACCTCGGTTCGAATTGGAAACTTTCAAAATCTTGCCATAATCTCTGAATTGATTGATCTAAATCATACCATGTTTATGATTCAATCATACCATATTTATGGCTCAAATTATACCATATTTATGGGATGGCTAGGCTATAAAAGAAGAGGCTCTCAACGGGTTTGAGACACAAGAGAAGATAAACCTTTGGTGGCCGAGACTCTCGGTAGCCAACCTCTTCTTCCTCTTCTTTCTCACAACGAGAAGGAAGCTTGCTAGCCATCGGAGAGGAGAATTCTGGCGGAGAAAATTTTCGAAGGATCGTTGCCCACACAACGTTCGAGAAGGGGAGAGGGATACAGCAGAAGATCGAGAGGTCATCTATATCCTTCGCAACAGTCCAAAGAAATGTATAATTTAATGTTTCCGCGTTAATTAAATTATGCTTTTCATATTGGATCCTGTAAACCAAATACAAGAGCCCAATGATCTAAATGAGTCGATCAAACTTCGTGTGATCGACTATGAGGGCAACTTGAGATCGTTTCCGAGAAAATTTTTGTTCTGCAAGAATCTACCAGAACGGTTTTTCAAGACTTTCCCATCAGACCCGATGAGTTGGGAAGTAGTATTATGTACATGGTGTGTTGTTGATTATAGAAGGAAACTGTGTCCTATAATCTAGGCTGATGATGTCCCCTTGATCATAAGGATTATTATGTAAACCCTGCAGGTGGACTTTGTCCGCATGATAATAAGGTTAAGTGGTACTACTCTTGGATTAGAAGTTAATTAAATTCGAGTTGTCAGTAACTCATTTAATTGACGGACATACGATATCTTAAACACAAGGAGATTAATGTACTTATAGTAAGAAGGAGTCCATATTGTAATATGGGATTGGTGCGGTAGTGCGATGATAACTCTCTAGTGGAATGAGTTATTATTGATGGACTTAAGCTGTGTGTTCGGTGAAGAACATGGGAAGCTTAAGCCCATCAGAGACCTAAACCAATTCCTCCTCTAGGTCCCTGCTGTAGCCTCTGGAAATCCTCAAATCCGCCTTGGAAGAATTCGTGAAGAAACTAGGCATTCGAACCCATACAAAGCAGTGTAATCGATCACCTGATCGATTACACACCTTGGTAATCGATCACCTGATCGATTACCAAAGCTCCGTAATCTGATCCATTACGGAGGCTGGTAATCGATCACCTGATCGATTACACAGGCTGGTAATCGATCACCTGATCGATTACCAGGCTTAATGAGAAAAAGTTACGAGCCTTAATCGATTCCTTGATCGATTAAGCCTCTGGGTTCGAATTGGTAACTTCCGAAATCATACCAAATTCTCCGATCTGATTGATTCAAATCATACCAAGTTTATGATTCAAATCATACCAAGTTTATGAGATGGCTAGGCTATAAAAGAGGAGGCTTGCAAAGGGTTTGAGACACACGAAACAAATCCTTTTGGTGGCCGGAACCTCTCTTTGGTCGGCAGCCACCCCTACTCTTCCTCTTCTCTTTTCTCCAAGATAAAGAGAAGGAAGGAAAGTTTGCTAGCCATCGGAGAGTAGAATTCTGGTGGAGAAATTCTCGAAGGATCGTTGCCCACACAACGTTCGAGAAGAGGAGAGGAATACAGCAGAAGATCGAGGGGTCATCCACATCCTTCACAACAGTCCGAAGAAAAGGTATAATTTAATGTTTCCGTGTTAATTAAATTATCCTTTTTATCTTGGATCCTGTAAACCAAACACAAGAGCCCAATGATCTAAATGCGTCGATCAAACTTCGTTTGATCGACTATGAGGGCAACTTGAAATCGTTTCCGGGAAAATTTTTGTTCTGCAAGAATCAACCGGAACGGTTTTTCAAGACTTTCCCATCAATGGTATCAGAGCATTGGTTAGGGCTCTGTGTGTTTGGTTTCAGTTATTTATGCACTTTTCATGCATAAATTTAGGTAGGATAATAGTAGGAATTGCAAGTAGTTTAACTCTGTGGTTGCAGGATTCCTAGATCCAACTATTATGGCCTAAATTGTGATATGTATGTATTGTATGATGTGCATGGGTGTAATAATAATTAAGCACAGCGGGACGCTGTATAGTTTTAATTTACTATTCAATCTAGATTACATGTAAAACCCCTTCGTGGGGTGTAGGATCGATGGATGTAAATTTTATTTTATGTTGTTGCGGACTTCTTCTTGCGTGGTGAGAACCGGATGCGCAGCGGAACAAGGAAGACGCGACTACGTCAAAGGGAGGCTTCTTGAAGAACGACGGATATTGAAAAAGGCCATAATAGTTGGAAAATTATTTTTCTTATTCTTTATATTTTTATTGCTTATTCTTTATGCTAGGTAAAACCCCTTTTTTAATTTATCCGATGCTTAAGCCTTTTTATGTAATTGCATTCGGCTATCATATTGATCACCCCCGATTGTTATGCATAGAGCTGGTTCGGGAGGCGGCGTGCGATCTTGTCGTTGACATAGGTATCACCTCTAGGAGGTGACCGTTGATCGGCCTTGGGTTCCGGCCGAACATCAGGACGTCTGGGCGCTCCACGCCTTGCCTGGTCAGCCCTCCAACCAGTATTTCCTAGCAAGCGCCTTCCACCGGGTTGCGGGACAGTCATTGCTTGTTGCCTTTCCATAATGACCCGATTGATCTCCTGGGCCAGTACCTGGCACTCTTGTGTACTATGGGCAGTGGACTGGTGATAGGCACAGAAACGGGTTGGCTGGCCGTTCCCGGCGGGGATTCCATACTCCCTCGGGATAGGGAGTGTACCTACTGCTTGGATGATGCGCTCCTCGCGTTGTGGTGGAGGATGTGGGAGAGGTCCTGGCTGAGCTTCCCGCCGAGCTTCTCATCGAGGCGGTGCGGGGGCTGGCCTTCTGTCAGCAGGTGGGGTAGGGCCAGCGTCCCCTCGCCTAGCGAGTGGGTTTCTTCCAAATGTATGTACTTATTAGCACGCTCCAGCAGTTTGGGATAACTGGGAGGTGATTTCTTTACGAGAGAACGGAAGAAGTCTCCATCCTGAAGGCCCTGGGTCAGAGCGCTAGTAAGGATGTCCGAGGGAGTAGAAGGGACATCCCATACTTCCTTATTAAAACGATGAAGGTATTCCCTCAGGGTCTCCCGAGACTTTTGCTTCATTGAAAATAGAGTAAGCGGAGTTTTTTGATACTTCTTAGCGCTAGAGAATTGGTGTAAGAAGATTTCTTTGAACTCCTCGAAGGAGTGGATAGAGGCAGGTGGTAAGTGGTTGAACCAACGCTACGCTAATCCGGAAAGGGTGTTGAGGAAAACGCGGCACTTAACTCCATCAGGATATTGATGGAGCAAGGATGCATTCTCAAATAAGCCAAGATGGTCTTCTGGATCCGTAGATCCATTGTATTCCCCCACGGGTATTGTTTTGAAACGCGGGGGTAGTCCTTGTTCCAAGATTTCCTTGAAAAAGTGGGTTTTTATGCAGCTTCACTGGTGGAGTCACTGGAAAAACCATGGGGGCCTTACCCTTGCGATCATCACGCCGGTCTCCTCCAGCATGAGATCCTTGGGAATCCGCTTCAGTAGAGGCCCCACCTCGGTTGGTGGAACCTACCGGGAGCAGGACCTCTTCTATTGGAGAAGATCTTTGGGTTCCAAACGGAACATTAGTGACGGGTACCGACGGGGGCGGTGGTTGAAAGCGTCCCGCCATCGCACCCAAAACATCTTGGATGGCAAATCGAAGCTCTTCACGCGAAACCACAAAAGGGGCCCTGGGATCAGTAGCCACAGGGTTTGGTTCCTCCTCAGGTTCGCGGTTGTCGGTGGTGCGTCTAGTGGTGACCATCGCGTCGTTCAGCTCAGTTTTTCCACAGATGACGCCAATTTGTTCCAGCCAAAAACCGACGATAGTCAACCCATCAGTTAAGAAGATGCCACCTCAACCTGTGCGGTCCCTAGTAGGAGGGGGACCTGCAGGATCAACACGAACGAATGGATTAGCTGGTACCGGGGGGTCCCGGCAGGCCACTCCGACGCTCAAGTCAGTTTTCCGATGAAGAAGTAGTAGTGATAGCAGCCGTAGTAATGAGAGTGCAAGAGATTGGAATATGAATCATTAATACCTGCGTGGAAACTAATATACCTTCGAAGAGAACATTCCATCTGGCAGGGGAGCAGGCTATGATGGCATCCGGGGAGACCAAACCTGGACGTGTCTGACAACTGCACCGATAGGATGGTATCTAGGAGACAGGGGTGATACTCCTATAATTGCTCTGCAGCGAGATGTCGCACGTTACCTTTGTCGTTTAGCCGTAAGTAGGATGATGGCAGCAGCGACGGGATGAGACGTGGAGACATGGACACAGCTTTTCCCCTGCACGGCAGTTCGCACGACAGTGGAGTGTTAATAGAACTTGAACCTGGGTTGATGTCGGACTGGGAAAGGTACCCAGGACCAGAGAGGACTGGGTTTCGCCGGGTGAAATGGACAAAGTAGATGGTCGAGCGGACCAGGTAGACCGAGCAACATGCATGCGTCGATTGTGGGCAACCAAGTTAAGAGGTTTACCTGAGAACAACCACGGTGAGTGTTGACCGAGCATGTGGCATGTCATAATGGGATGGCCGGGCAAGACAGGCATCCTAGCTAAGTCGAGTCCGCTGAGATGAGCCAAGGGACGAATTACCCGGGAAACGACATAGGAGAGCGAGGCAGACCCGGGACTGGCTGAAACCATGTTGGCCCGGGTAAGCGGAGTAAAGGCCCAAATTGGCCGGGCAAGAAGACGATGAGTCTTAGCAGGGTAGGCCATGTGTTATGGCGGAATGGCCGAGCAAGATGAATAGCTTGGCCAAGTTGAACGGATTGAGCAAGCCGGGATGGGTAAACGATGGGTCACCCGGGAAACATTCCAATAATGTAGAACATATCCGGGTCTGGTGGTGGTCGAGCCATCCTGGGTAGAGAGGGTGAAGGCCCGTGCGGGCCGGGCAAGAAGATGTTCATAAGTGGGCTAATCGATCTAGGGTCCATTGTCGTGATTCATTCACCCAAGTTTGTCTTCAACGATGTCCAGCCGGGTGACCAGAATGTTGGGCCCCATGACCCGAGTAAGGAAGTTCGTGCAAACGGACTATTCTTGAATGAATAGGTTTGAAGTCCTGGGACCATTTTGACCCTAGACCCTAGAGCCGGGATCGTGGACCCCGAGACCAGCCAGTTCGGACGGTCTGTTGACACATTCTGCCTCGCCGGGCCCACCCCGACCGGGGACCATGGGACCCGGGCCGTGGGCCCCGGGACTAGCCAGGTTGGGCAATCTATTGACCTGCCCCGCCACGTCGGACCGAGGAAGACTCACCACATCAGATACGATGATTGAAGAACAACATTGAAGGTGAGATTGATTGTGTTGGCACTATAAATAATACTAGTCTTCTAGCCCTCCTTTTGTGTCATCTTGAGTAGCAATTTGGTGCCCTTGGGTATGGTATGTGGTAAGTGATAGCATATTTTTCTCAAGCAATCAGAATTTAAAACGCTGCATACATACGATATTTGAATAACTAGTAACGCTGGGGCATCACGTCAAGAGTCATCTCATTTCTTGAATTTACTTGGTGTGCCGAATGTGGAATTGGATCGTACATCTAAGAATTAGTTGGCTCATAAGATCCAGATACCTTGTATAAAAAAATTGAGTAGCCAATTGGATTAATTTCTATTGGTACAACGGTAGTGGTTCGGATCGCTAGGGGAGGGGTGAATAACAACTTGTAAATCAAAATCTCAATTTCTCTTGCAAACGTTTTAGCAAGAATACACACTAACTAAAAACACAAATATAACATGAAAAATACGAGGCACAAATTTACTTGGTTGTAACCCTCGAGTTGTTAGTCCAAAAACTATGAAAGCTCTACTAAAATCTCCTCGTTGGAAATGATCTAGAGGCGGAGAAGCCTTGTACAACGGTTGAGTGTAAAAACTATAAAAAAAAAATTGAATGACAATGAATTTGAATGTTTGTGTTTCTTCTTCGAACTTCAGTCTATTTATAGCCTTCACCTTGATCTAACCATTGTGCTCACGGGACACTTTTGGGCGCCTAGAAGCCTTCCGAGCGCTTGGACTCATCGAGACTCCATCCACTTGGCAATAGTCCTCTAACAACTCTGGACCTTCTAAGCACTTGGAACTTGTCGATGTGGACATCATCCTGATCCATTCGACAATGACTCACACCAACCTGTAATGGGCATTCGGGCGTCTGAAACGGATCCAAGGGCTTGGACTCCTAGAGCTTGGAACATCTCCAAGTGCCTGGAATGGTCAACCTTGGGTTGATCATTTTCCTCCTCTGTTCTGTTGTGGTCGCCTTGTGCAATTTTTCTTGTGACTTCTCGTTCCTTGGATACTCCGAACTCTTCCAGCTCACTTCCGTGTATCCTTCTCGGAATACTTTTCTGCAGCTTTTCATACCTCAGATGCACCGAGCCCGTCAGCTCCTTTCTCGTGGCATCCTCTCGCTCACTTGCATCTTCTATCAAGATTCGTCATCTTGAATACGTGTGTTATATTAAGTCCCTGTATATTTAGACACACACATCAAACATAATAAGAACCTAATTTTAAATTTATTTGACCACACATCAAAACTCTACTAGGGTACTTAACAATCTCCTTCTTTTTTATGTTAGTCAAACTAAGTTTGAAATTAGATTAAATTACTAAAATAAGGCAAGTATAATGCAAATAAATTAATCAATTGAAATATTCAAACTCTCCTGCATTTTATATCTAATTTTTTATTTTTCTTCTCTTCTTGACAATAGTAAGGATATATAAAAAAATTTGATAATAATTATCTAGATCATAGAAAATTCTAAAATTTTTAGCACAACAACTTCAATCATAAAAAAATTGATTTTCATCGAAAATATATTATAATTGATTTTTTAATTTTAAAAAAAACATTATTTTATTTTGATAATTATTTTAAAATATTAATGTTATGGGTGTTATAACCAAATCAAGCCGCACCGCTCGAATCCTATCCACTCGGTCAAAACTCATATTTTGACGCCGATCAACTCGGCGGAACACCGCGAGGAGTCAGTCAAGTTAGAAAGGACTTAGACTCCCCAGGTCGAATCCGAGTCCTCAGCAGACTCCTCAGACCGAATCCGAGTCCTCAGCACACTCCTCAGGCTGAATTCAAGTCTTCAGCAGACTCCTCAGGCCGAATCCGAGTCCTCAGCAGACTCCCCAAGCCGAATCCGAGTCCTCAGTAAACTCCCCAGGCCGAGTCCGAGTCCTCACTCAGGCCGAGTCCTCAGCAGACTCCTGACTCTGGGCTGACTCCTCTCCGTCAGTCAGATTCCACCGTCTCAACCCAGACTAGACTCATACGAATTTCACCTCTCAGTGCCCTGCTCAATCACTCCCATCCTTTCATCTGACAGTCTCATACCCCTTAATTATGATTGTCGCCCTGACACCCATGTGTGAAGTGACAATAGCATCATATCTCAATGATGGGACTTGTAATCTAATCATTTCATATCTCCCTGACAAGATAATAACTAATGATGGGACAACCACCTTAATTAAGATGAGATGTGACATCCTTTCTCTCATACATAAAGACCACTCCCTCTCTGCCCTCAGGTACGCACGCTCACATATATACAATACATCACTGCACTTCCTTCTTCTTGGTCTTCTCCAGCAGCTGACTTAGGCGTCGGAGTGGTCACGCCAGGGCACCCCCTGGCCTTCCTTCTCACGCTTTCTTTGTGTTCTCAGGTCTCCTTTTTTGGTGTTGAAGACTGGTGGTGGTGATTTGTCCGGAAGCAGATTTCAACAGGAATAATTAAAAATTTTAAAATTTTAAATGCTAACAAAGAGCATGTCATATTTTCATAGAAAATTAATTTTTATGAAAATTTCTTACAAAATATACTGAAAGTTTTTTTTTCCATATAAGTCAACTATATAAAAAATCTTTTTCCTTGGTTTTCTAAATGGTTAAAATAGATTTTGAAACCTAAAATAAAGTTAAACCTACTAGATTTATCAAATATTTTTCTAGAATAAATAATTTTGATACCTTTCTAATTTGACCTTTGAAATTTTTATAATTATATCTTGATCCTCGAAATTCTAAGTCTTTTCTTCCACCTTTGTTCTTTTGTTCAAATTATCATGTGAAAGCTTTTCTAATGATGATTTTAGGAAATCTACCTAGCCCCTTAGCATTAAATTTTCAATTGCTAAATTTTTAAATTCTTCTTTAGGATATGTACTAGCTAATTTATTTTCTAGCTCAAGATTGGTTCATTTTAACTCTATGCATTTATTCTTTACTTTACTTAATAACCTAGATAACATTTTAATTGTGTCATATAATTGATCGGACGGTAGGTTACATACCTCCCTTACCATTTCTGATTTGTCTGTTAAGGCTCCCCGTGTACTATTGCTCTCTTCGAATGAGTCGAACGCTTCTTCTTCATGGGTCGCAATGAATGCAAGACTAGCTCTATGCTTAGTTTCTGATTCTTCTTAGGAAGATGTGTCACTCCATGTTGCCTTTAGGTTCTTATGCTTGGGCTTCGCCTTATTGTTTCCCTTTTCTTCGATTTTTTGCTTGAGTTTAGGACAGTTGTCCTTAATGTAACCTTCTTTGTCACAATTAAAGCATCTTACCTTCCTCTTCTGCTTCTTCTTTAATAATTTGGTTGCTTGTCTCCTGTCAAAGTTATTAGTCTTAAAAAATCTTTTCATTTTTCTTACAAGATAGGTTTCTTCATTTATGTCCAAGGATGTGTCCAAGTCTGATTTGCTCTCTTTTATTTGTAGAGCGATGTTGCGGTTTGATATCCCTGTTTCTTTTGAACCTACACATCTAGATTCATGCAATTCCAAAGTAGAAAATAAATTTTCTAAACTACTTACCTCTAGATTCTTTGAAATATAATAGGAATTCACTATAGACATCCATTTTGGGATTTATAGAAAAGCATTCAATGCATACCTCAGAGTGTCCTGATTTGACACTCTTTCATCTAGATTTTAAAGATTTGTTAGTATCTCCTTAAGCCGTGCATGTAATTGAGCCACTATTTTCCCCTTATCTAGCTCTAGGTTGTTTAGTTGATTTTTGAACAGATCTCTTTTGACTAACTTGATTTTTGAGGTACCTTCATGAAGTTCTAAGAACTTTTCCCAGAGATCTTTGGCGGAGTTGTAAGTACCAATCTGATTGAGTTCCTACACTAGTAACTCACTTAGTAAATGGAATTCAGCTTTACAATTTTTCATGAATTCATCTCGTTGTTTCTTGGTCCATCGTAGTTCATTGATTTCTTCTTCATCCTTGTTCATGGGCACTTCGAACCCATGTTTAATACAAATCATAATTTCAAAATCTATTTTTAAAAACACCTTTATTTTTTCCCAAATTGTGAATTCTCCCTCGAACTTCGATGGGTGAATATTTGATACGACCATTGCTTGTTCCCCTCTTTATTGTTGCACAGTTGGCGGTTAGTCCTTCTAGCAGTCCAAGTTCTAATACCAATTGTTGGTGTAGCGGAAGTGGTTCGGATCGCTAGAGGTGAGAAGTGAATAGCAGCCTACAAATCAAAATCTCGATTTCTCTTGCTAACGTTTTAGCAAGGACACACACTAATTAAAACCACAAATATAACATGAAAAATACGAGGCACTAATTTACATGGTTGCAACCCTTGAGTTGTTAGTCAAAGAACTATTAAAACTCCACTAAAATTTCCTTGTCAGAAATGATTCAGAGGTGGAGAAACTTCGTACAACGCTTGAGCGTAAAACTATAAAAAACTGAATTACAATGAATTTGAATGTGTGTATTTCTTCTTCGAGATTCAGTCTATTTATAGCCTTTACCTCGATCTCGTTGAAACTCCTTCCACTTAACAATGGTTCGCTAATGGTTCTAGGCCTTCCGAACACCTGGAAGAAATTCGGACGCCTGGAACCTACCGACGTGGGCATCACCCTAATCTTGCTCACGTTGACTTGAAATGAGCATTCGTGCACCTAGAACCGATCCAAGGGCCCAGAATGGGCAACCTTGGGTTGATCATTTTCCTCCTCCGTTCTACAGTAGTCGCTTTGCACAATCTTCCTTCTGACTTCTTGTCGTTCGGATGCACCGAGCTCTTCTGGTTCGCTCCCGTGTGTTCTTCTTACTCCGCGAGAGTACTCTTCCACAGTTTCTCGTACATCGGATGCACCAAGCCCATCGACTCCTTTCCCATACCATCATTCTCGCTCATTTGCATCTTTGTCAAGGTTCGCCATTTGGAACATGTGTGTTATCCTAAGTCCCTATACATTTAGATACATGCATCAAATATAACAAGGATCTAATTCCAGACTCATTTGATCATACATCAAAACTCCACTGGGATACTAATAATTTTTTCTAATGGGAACGACCCTAGAATGCTGACTACGGAGCAATGCACCGGTCACACTTACAGATTTATCCTGATGGCGGATGGAAATTTCTATAGGGTCGAATTGGTCATTTTCAAAATTAGTCGATCGTTTACATTTTCGAATTTATCCTAATGATTGATGGAAAACTTCCATGAATCAAACTAATTATCTCTAGAATTAATCGATTTAAAAAATTAAATATCTAGATTTAAAAAAATTGAGTAGTAATTTGGGAACGCAAAGAGCCCACTCACCCAGTGAAGTTTATTGGATATTGAAATAGATCGGAGGATCTAACATTTCCGACCCTAAAACCCACAGGGCTAGACTATAATTTTCTATTACATTCTGAAATAAATTAAAAAAAATATTAGTAATTATTTAATATAAAAATTGTTTTTAAAAATAAAATTAATATATCAATACAAACTTTAAATTAAAATTTTATCATGGTAGTACTGTCGGAGCGGTGGTGGTATGTTTATAAAATAAATAATAAAATATTAAAAATTAGAGAGAAAGGCACGTCGTTCATCGCTCGCCTCTCCGTCCATGAACGGCTCGGATGAAGAGCAACCGGGGTCCCCTTTCCTTCGCGACGCAGAAAGGCCAATCCAACGGCGTAGCTTTCATTCTCACTTCAAATAAAAACGCAGGCCGTCTCCCTCAGCATCGTACGTTCTGCATCTTCCGCTGCTCACTCCGATCGCGCTCTCTGATTGGAGAAGAACTCCTCCTCCTCCTCCTCCGGCCACCAGAATACTCTTCCCGCAGAGGTACCGATTTCCCCGTTCCTTTTCCTCTTCACCTCCGTTTCCTTTTATCATCGCACCATAACAGATGCCTGCCTGCCTGCCTGCCTGCCAGCGACAGAAACGTGCAAAGCTCGGGCGGAGCTTTTCTTTTGAAAGATTAAGAACTGCATCTTTATGTTTAAGCCGCTTCAGGGATCATGAGCATTTCGAATGCCATGTCGATGCTGTCGGTGACCAAGGATGAACACTGATGCAGTCAGTAAAACTGGAGATTTCTATCCCTTCTCCTCTTGTCTCTGCAATTAATGCATTGCAGCCCCGTCATTTTCCCTGTCGTTTTGATTAATTTCACCAGTTTTTTTCACTGAGTCTAACTTTTTCGCCACCTTCCTAACCCATTACCCACCCTGCATATTTTGATCCTGAGGCCGGATCTCTTCTGACTTTTTTTTTTCACTGTTTACTTCTCTGAAACTCTTGGATCATCTCGAACAGATCTAGGCGACCGGGTTTTGTGCAGAAATTTTTGGACGCTCGTCGTGCTATGGCAGCGTTGACGACAATGACGATGACAGCGAGCTGTCACGCCTCGAGTCCTGCATGGCTTCGAGCGGTTCTCGCAGGTGAGTAACGTTTTTTCCTCAGCTTTTTCAGCCTGAGATGTTCTTTTTCGAAAGAAACAGAACAAAACATGTGTACTTGAGCTTTGACAACTTGAAAAGCTAACTATTGCCGAGTACCTATCCAAATTATCTTTCCATGGACAATGGAACCTTATTAAAACTTATTTTTGAATCTGAACTTTAAAATAAATGCTTTCTTGAGATGTTGCAGTAGATTGTTAGGCTACGTAGGTCTAAAACTGTACGCACGCTGCTTGTCAATGCTTTCTACCACATCATGACCAGTCGTCGGAGCTTGTGCCTTCGATTTCTCCATAATTTTAGCAAAAGTTTCATAAAGTTTGATTGAACGTTCAGAGGAAAAGGCCATTTAATTTATTAAGCGTTTGGGATTTTGTGTCAATGGAGGATACTCCCAAAAGTTAATGGGGAGGTTGTTTACTGGTGCAGATGTAGAGGAGAGAGTGCAGGCACTCGCGGTGAACGTACCCGATGACTCCGTGTCGGACTCGTTCGCGCAGCGGGCGGAGAATTACTACCGGAAGCGGCCGCAGCTGGTGGCGCTGCTCCATGACCTCCACAACCGCTACCTCTACCTCGCCAACCGTTATTGCCAGTCCCTCCGCCGGCAGCGTTGTCGTGCCTCGTCCGTCTCCTCTGATATCCAAGCCGATGACGACTTCGACTCCGCTGCCTCCGACGCTGAGAGCTCCCTCTCCTTTCAACCCGTCCCCCTCCAGCCGCGCCAGTCGCTTGCTGCCCCTTGCGACGTTGACATGGTTGTGGCGGAGCTGGTAGTGGCGTCAGTGGAGCGGGACCTGCTGGCGGCGGAGGGAGTGGAATCGAAGCGGCGGCAGGCAGAGTCGTCGCGCAAGATCGAGCTGCAGGGGAGCCTGGTGGAGGTGCTGGAGGCGGAGCGGATGGTGCTGCTGGGGGAGAACGTGCGGCTGGGGCTCCGGGCAGCGTCACTTGAGGAGGAAGCTCGGGCGGTGGAGTCGGAGTTGGGATTCATGCGGCGGAGGGCGGCGGAGCTGGCGTGGGCGTTGGTACAGCTGCGGGAGAATCAGCGAGTGTGCCTGTTGGGGAGGAAGATCGAAGGGCTCCAGGCGCAGGTCTACGGGTTGGAGCGGCGGAACCGGGAGCTGTTCTTGGCGATAGCGCAGCGGGAGAAGGAGAAGAGGGAGGCGCGGGCGGAGGTGGAGTGCCTCCGGCGGGAGAACCGACGCGCGAGGGAAATGGTGGAGTCGGTGCGGGGTAGGTCGTGGCGGAGCTGGTGGGACCGCGTGCGTAAGTTGGACTGGGCCCCTTCGTCGTGTGCGCCGCACCTGAAGCAGAGGTGAAGGTGCGGCCCAAAGGATGATTCTTCTCGTAGCTGATGTCCAATGTCTACTTTATTTTTATATATTTGGTGCTTTATTAATTATCAAGTTTGTGTGTGTGTTAGAAAATTGAGTGGGCTCAAAAGAACTTATACCAATGGCACTATATATATATATATACAGAGATATTATATACCTGAGCGTCCCTCCCTGTGCGACTCGTGAGCGATGGCAATGTGGAGATGTCGACGTGGTTGGAAATTCCCTCCGCGCGCTCGTGGCAAGCAAAGCAGAAAAAAATCCGAACCCGTGAGCGATGCCCTAATTCCGCTTCTGCTTGCCTCCTATTCTTGCGATGCTCTCTCTTCTCCCTCTGCACTCTTCTCCCTCTGCTCGTCACACTCTCTTCTCCTTCTGCTCGCCACGCACTCTTCTCCCTCTGTTTGCCATTGCACTCTCATTTCCATCGCGGATTCTGCTAAGTAGGTCTCATTGCGGGCTCGTTGTCGCTACTCCCTCGGGTTGGTCTCATTGCAGATTTCGCTCGGGTTGGCCTCTGCTCGCCGTCGCTACTCCCTCGGTCCATCGTCGCCTCTGCTCGTCTCTTCTTCCTCTGCTCCCATTTCCCTCATCTCGATCGAAATCCTAATTTCGCTCGGGTTAGTTTAATATAGTTTGCTATGATTAGTTTAATGCATATGCAACTGCTTTAAGGGTTAGTTTAATACAGTTTGCTATGGTTAGGATTAGTTTAATATAGTTTGCTATGGTTAGTTTAATACAGATGCAACTGCTTTAACATTACATATATTAGGGAACTAGGTTTTCCTGAGATTTTTTAATACAGTTTGCTATGACTTTCTTTGGTGATAATATGCATGTTATGAGAAGTCAACTTCAGTGATGTAGCTTAATTGGGACTTAGTCATACATGTAGTTGACTAGATTTGTAAGTGAGCTTATTGATGATCATTAAATAAGCTATGAAATGAGTTCATATAAATATACTTAAAATATGCTCGTCACACTCTCTTCTGGATGTAAGTTAAAGATTTCAATTGTAAAGAATCAAATTGAATCTAATTAGATTGTCACTAACTTTATGGAAAGTCATAATCATCCACTCTCGACCCCTTCAAAGGTGCATTTACTACGCTCACATCATCATGTTTCGGCAGTGAAAAAAGCATTGACTCAATAGTTTTTCAGAGGTTAATGTACCTTGATTTTCGTAGAAAACTATGTTGGTGCAATAGTTGCCCCAAGTGCATTGAGTTTCAATGTTTGGCTAAACTATGTTTGAAGTTAGGCAATTCTTATTGATCTAACATGTGTGATGCAAGTTTGCAGAAAAAGTCCAAGCGTAGTCTTGGCAAAGGAAAGTCCAAGCGTAGTCTTGGCAAAGGAAAAGTCCAAGGGTGGTCTTGGCAAAGGAAAAGTCCAAGGGTGGTCTTGGCAAAGGAAAAGTCCAAGGGTGGTCTTGGCAAAGAAAAGTCCAAGTGGGAAGTCTTGGCAAGCAAAAGTCCAAGTGGGTAGTCTTGGCAAGGAGAAGTCCAAGGGTGGTCTTGGCAAGGAGAAGTCCAAGGGTGGTCTTGGCAAGGACTTGACATGACAAAGCTGATGGAAGCATCTCAGGCTAGTGCAGGGAGGCATGAGGCTGTGGGAGGTGTTTGAAGGCCGAGGTCTAGGTCAAGAGAAGCTGAAATGGGATTTTTCAGCTTCACCAGTCGACTGGCCCTGCCAGCAGTCGACTGCTCATAAATCAGACGCACACAGAAAGATCAGTCGAGCCAGAGGAAGACAGGAGTCGACTGGTCAGTCGACTGGTGTTATGGTTAGTCGACTGTTTCCAGTCGACTGGTCTTGGACAGTCGACTGTGATTTGAACGTTGCAGAAAATAGGCAAGCATTTAATGCGCTTTAATGCGAGATTTTGTTGCCGATTGAAGGCATCAGTCGACTGGCCCTGCCAGCAGTCGACTGATGTTGCAGAGATTATAAAAGAAGCCTGCACGAGAACAACTTATCTTCTTCGTCATTCTTTCATTCTTTTGTGCTTCTTTTGTGAGCGTTTTTGTGCTCAGATTCTCTGCTTTATTCCTCTCCTCCTAGACAATATTTCATATCATATTTGAGGATGCTAGAGTGCGAAGGCGGAAGCAAACAAAGTAATTAATAACGAAACGAAATGCGGTAAAATAAATAACACAATTTATTTTTACTTGGTTCACAGCGCAACGCTGCTACTCCAAGGCCCACGGTCCTTGACCGTTTACGTTGGGCAATCCACTAATTCACTTGCCCCTGTCCGGCAGCAAGTGTATCGAAAAATCCAAGTACAGAAATCGATTACAATATGAAATAACTTTAAGTACAATCGTTACCAAACTTTTCGCTCCCCGGACGTTGAATTCGGCGTTTTTCGGTGTTAAGAAAAGTTGCTTGAGGCAGGCACGGCACCGACGTCGAAGTTGGAAGGCTCGGGAATCACGGGAACGGAGTTTGGAAGCGTTTGCGTTGAATGTTCTGGCTGCTGCTCGCGGATGCCTTATATAGCCGGCCTGGGTCGACTCAGATCGCCATCTGGGTCGACTCCAGCCGACGTGGCAGATAAAACTTAATCCGCTTCGTCGCTTATCCCTCCTGAGTCGACTCTGATCCGGTTCTGGGTCGACTCCAGTCGCGGTGGCGGCAGCGGCGATAACTCTTTGACCTGGGTCGACTCAGAAGCCCATCTGGGTCGACTCCAGTCGCGTTGGCGAAGACTTTGACGCGCTGACTTCCGGAATTGTGCTGATTCGGCTGGAGTCGACTCCAGAGCCCATCTGGGTCGACTCCAGACCCGAAAAACTGACTTTTTCGTCCGGAGTTAGCTTTCGTCGAGCTTTTCTTTCCTGCATAACAAGTTAGCTCGAAATATAATATTTAAAGAACAAGTCGGTTCACCGAACCGACTTCGAGTCTTAACTTCGGATCTCCGGTGAGATCCTGGGTTAGACCGGCGCCTACTGTCCCTTGTAGGAACGCGTCCTCACCCACTCCCCTCGGGAGAATTTACCTGATGCCAACCAAGTCCTCCTGACCCGTTGGACTTTTGCTCGGCTCTGTCGTTGCCCCCCAGGACTTGAACGCAACTGATCCTCCTGATCAGTCCATTCTTCTCTGCAACTTGGTCCTCCTGACCAAGTCCAGTTCATCTGCAACTTGGCCCTCCTGACCAAGTCCAGACTTGTGCCTGGTGCACGTTGACTCTGCCAAGTCTTCATGCCTAGCCGCACTAGGACTTAACCTGTTTTCTGCATACTCACTTCAACCTTGTTAGTCAAACCACACACTTAACTTGATCCTAGTTCCATAATCAAAACTCAGGTTTGATCTGCTAGTGCTTCCTGCACTAACAATCTCCCCCTTTTTGATTATGGCAACTTAAGGTTTCAAGTTAAGTTACAAATTTCAATTTAAGGCAATTATCACAAATTTGCATAAATAAGCTAAGTATGAATATTGTCACGACCCGGAAGATAGCTGTCCGAAAAATTTCGGCAGCACCTCCCCAGTATCACTGACAATTCCCTGTATACAAACACATATAATAAAGGCCAACACGGCCTATCCATACTACAAAATATGGAATATATGCTATATAAAAGTAAAAGGTGACCCACACGGCCACATACACATCCTACACAATACTAACGAGAAAACTCGTCAATACGCAAAACACAAAATCATAGAAACGGTAACACAAGTCCAATAAAGTCCAGTACAATGGAAATGAAATCATAAAGTCCGATACGACAGAAAATAACCAACGATACAGATATATCATCACAAACCACAAATACATCCACACACACAAAGTGTCGTAGTCGTGAGATGGCGTAGCTGGCAGATCTCTGGCATCCTCTGTAAGCTCTACCTGATATCTGGGAAGACAGAAAAATCCCAGGGTCCAAAAGGTGTGAGTACAGATACTCAGTGGGTAATATAGAAAGACAGTGCATGAAGTAAAGAAGTAGCAAAAGAATAGGTACATACCAATGTCATCAAAGTATCAATAAGGTATCTGCAGATAATAAACATCTAACATGGATCTCATGTAATGCAACATATGAATGACATGTCAAACATAGTGCAACAATCAAGAGTCAAACAGGTAGACAATCAAAATGCAGGATCAGTGCGGTCCAATACATATATATCATGCACATGATGCACATATGCATGATGCAACTGCCCCACTCACTACAGCACTCGTGCAAGCATCTGAGGCTGGGATGGCCGGCATCGGGGGATCAGTACTCCGCGCCCTACAATCAAGTAGTCCGGTGATCCAAATCAGAGATCAGAGTCCCGCGTCCGGGTGATCTCGTAGCTATGATAAGCTACAAATCCTATGGCCGATATCTGTACTCTAGTACTCGTCACGGACTGCGTACTGCCATACAGTCTATGAGTACACGGCTGCGTACTGCCATACAGCCGT
Source organism: Curcuma longa (assembly GCF_044706935.1). Lineage (NCBI taxonomy): Eukaryota > Viridiplantae > Streptophyta > Magnoliopsida > Zingiberales > Zingiberaceae > Curcuma > Curcuma longa. The sequence goes on along the minus strand of NC_133870.1, from coordinate 2,123,660 downwards.
TGAGGTAGATCATCGACTCGGCTGCGTACTGCCATACAGCCGTCGACTGCGTACTGCCATACAGTCGCCATCATCAAGATGGAAAATAGGGTATGATAACCACCTATGTAGATATACAACTAAGTCATCTACAATCACGATAAACCCACTCCAATGGGATTTACAATCGTTATCATGCATCATGATGAGATGCTCAATCATATCAATCAGCACCTACTATACTACTCAATATACGTAGGTATAAGTCATGATGATCTCAGGTATCATAAAGAAAGGATCATACCAATGATGATCACAAAGGTCATATCAAGAAAGGAAATAACAATCATGAATAATAATCCAGGGTCAATCGACATAAGGTCAAGCATGATATAACCAGAATAGTAATCAAAGTATCGAATCATCATGAGCATGAATGGAATCAATAAGCAGATCAACAGATACAGGAAACAAGGTACATGCACTGAAATAAGATACGAACTGTATTGACCAAATACAGTAAAATCACCCACCTGATAATCGAAGATCAAAACTAGAACCCCCAGAACCCTCGTATATATCAAACTCCAAGTATCACTCAGGGTCCTGCAAATACAATGAATAATATCCTAAATACCATGATACATCAAAGAAACCCTAATTATATTTCTAAGGGTTACTTTAACTCTCTCTAACTAACCTTAACTCGGGTTAGACTAATCTAACCTTTAGGTTGATATTAACAAAGTTTAACTAATCAATCAATTAGTTGTATTAATCGAATCGATCAATACAACTAACCTCATGTTTAATCAAACCTAAGCTAATCAATCAACCTTAGGTTAGGCTAATTAAATCTTTAGGTTGATACTAACAGGGATTAACTAATTAATTAATTAATATCATTAATCAATTAATATAGTTAATTCCTATTTAATCAACCCTAAGTTAACCCACGTTAGATTAATAGGCATAACCTAATCAACCAATCATAATTATCAACAGTTAGTTATCTCCATGAATCCAATCAACAAACCTTCAAGATCTGATCAAACAGAAACTCCCCTTTAACGATCCAAGCCACTGCCAAATCCAACCTTAGCAGATCTTGAACTCTTCCACAAATCAGATCGAAATCATCTCCATTTGGGTAAAAAGAATGCTTTGATTCTAGCAAAACCAACTCACCTCCCATTGAATCAAATGTGAATCCAATCGAACTCAAAATCAAGAATCCATACCTCCTACTTATTACATCCCTTGCTCGATCATAAATCAAACCCTCCGAGAACCTAACCAAAAATCGCCGATCTGATTGCAAATACAAGGTCCTGTTCTTCCGCGAATCAAGAGCTGTTCACCGATCCTCCTCCTCCACCGCGCCTTGCTCTCCAACGTGAAGCTTCGAACTCAAGATCTGACCTCACGAAAAGGCAAAAACCCTAAGAAATCCAAATCTAGCAAGAGGACCTCTCGGCGAGGGAAGATCCGATCTGCCGCAGAGAGCTCGCGGCACGGTGAAGAAGAAGAATCGCAGCTCCACAAATCCCGACGATGGAGTCGGCTTTGGCAAGGAATCGGCTGGAAGGAGATCGCCGGCTTCGGAACGCGATTGGGAGAAGCGATTTTGGGAAAAAGAAGGAAATCGCGAGCTTCGGGAAGGAGGAAAAAGAATGGAGAAGGGCGCGAATTTGGGAAGAAAAGCTTAACGGGTTTTCTCCTTAACGGGTTTAAGTTTGATTAATCCAATAAGTCATTATCCAATAACCCATTAACCAATAACCCTTAAGCCAATTTGGGCTTTAATTAGGCTTTAATCCATTGGGCTTATTTTAAATTGCTTTAATTACCCAATTATTAAAATAATTTTGGCTCAATTTATTTTTTAATCCCTTAAACCCCTCAATAAATTCTTTCTTAATCTTTTAAATAATTAGGGTTATTTACAAATTTAACCCCTAAAATTAGGGATATTTACAAATAAATCCCTAAAAGTTTCGGTATTTTACATTCTCCCCCACTAACAAAAATTTGGTCCCCAAATTTGTTAGCTTCATACTATAGTGCAAAAGTACCATAGTAATATGTTCTCATTTCCACTCACGAAGAGCGTCTCAGGTCTCGATACATACGAATACCACCCGGATGTATCGCAAACCTAGGATGATGTGCATCCTACAATAACTCCTCTCTTATTGGATGCTCTGGAACACGCAGTCGTCCTCGAGACCGAAGGACTCCGTCTGTATCGCAAGAAAACCCTGACTGTAGTCCGGAATCCACTCTGCTGCGGATGAACTGGAAGTGCTGATCGTTAATCTGTGCAGACTTAATCTTCCCCACTAACGCTGACTGAGCAACCATCGTAACCAGAATACCATGCTGAGTCTAACTATACTCCACAAGTCCAAATCAGAAAACTACCGAACTAAATCAGTAACGACTACCAATTGACTAGCCAGAATCCCACGAGACTTCCGGCTAAGCGCATCTGCAACTACATTAGCTTTCCCTGAATGGTAGCTAATGGTACAATCGTAATTCTTCCGGTCAAGAATCCGCACCAAAATCTCCTCATAGGACGTGTCCGGCTGAAGAGGAACAGGTACCTCCCTTAGAGCATATAAAAGGATGAGGTATGTATTTCTGCAACATAGATGCATGAAATATACTGTGGACACTCGCAAGTGTCTGAGGGAATGCTAGATGGTGTGTAACCTCGTCAATCCGCTCCAGTATCTCAAGGGACCAATGTATCGTGGAGCTAACTTTCCTTTCAATCCGAATCTCTTCACCCCCTTCGTGGGTGACACTCGTAATAACACGTGATCGCCTACAAAGAACTCGAATGGCCGACGTCTCTGGTCTGCGTAACTTTTCTGTCTATCATAAGCCTCTGACATCCGTCGTCTGATAGTACGCACAAGCTCAGCATCCTGCTGAATACTCTGCGGACCCAAAAACTACCTCTCGCCAACATCCTTCCATAATACTGGAGATCGGCACGGTCTACCATATAATGCAACAGGTATAGAAATCATGTGAATACATGTAATGTATGTCATATCATACAATACAACAGTCATATATCATACAGCGACGCTGTAAACAACAATGCAGTAAATGCACCCACACAGGCAGTGCTAAACATGATATAATGCACCCACACAGGCAGTGCTATGGAAGTGCTATGGAATCGAGACCATAATATCACTGGATGGACGAGTCCAAAGTCCACTAGTAGACATCAAGCAATGAATAATAGAAGGTATCAACTAGGTAGATAACCTAAGTAAACTACCTAGTATCACTGCTAAATCAACCATATAGGTCAACTACCAGAACCCACTAACAGGTATCACAGATCAACAATAAAATCGAGGTATCAGCATGTATAACATAACTGAAACCATACCCAAAATAACCGATCTATCGGTTCGCTATGCTTCCTCTCGTGTGATAGCATAGACACGACTAACCTCTATGCTAGACGGCTAAGCAATAGAAAGTCTCCACTCTGTCAAAATCTGGCTCGAAGGTACTAAAAGAGATGTCATCTGTAACCTCTCAGGCTGAAACTGATTCTGAAGTGCTGAACGAGATATCATCTGTAACCTATCTGGCTGAAATTGACTCTGAGGTCCAGACATCGTCTGCTGAATATAATAAGGAGATGCAATGTAGATAGTCTGTGCTGCTGATAGCTGCTGCTGTATCGGAATCGCTGAATAACATATCTCTGGCTGTGCAGCTGCTGGCAACACATATGGCTGATGTACCGCTGATAGATAATGCTGTGGAGGATTCTGCGTCTCTGAACAAATAAGGTACTGGGATGTCGTCGGTATAACTGCGTGGTCTCTCCCCTGAAGTAGATATATCTGTGGCTGAGCTGACAAGGGTCACTGCTACTGAGAGACTCTGGTCCTCTGTGTCCTCTCTCGCTGCTGATCTCTGGAGATGCAGCATCAGTACGTCCTCTGCAATCACTCCTCCTAGAAGATGCAGCATCAGTAGGCTCCAGCTGAGCCTTCAGATCAATCTCTGGTCAGTATGGCCTGGGCGCTTTGCAAAAGTAACAGATAGGCTGATCCAGTGGGCAATCATCCACCATATGGCTATGCGATCTACACCGATTACACTTCCTATTTTGATCTCTCTGGCTCGGTTGTGAGGTGCTACGAAACCTCCCTCATGATGACTGTCCAGTCTTCTGTCTCTTCTGACCAGTCGGCTGAAAATCCTAACTCTTCATCTTTCCGTGAGCACCCTGCTTCACTTTCTCTTTCTCTTGAGCAATCTGCTGCTGGGTCAACTCAATAACAAGTGCTCGGTCTCGTGCCTCTCTGTACAAGTGGATAGAAGTCCCGGACATCCGAACTCGTATATAAACAGAAAGACTCTGCATAAACTGAATCATCTGATCTCTGTCCTGGGCCACCAAATGGGGCAGAACTCTACAAGTCTCTGAAAAGTAATGCCTCTTGAAAGCCTCTCTAAAGAATAACCAAGTCAAATCTCGCTCCTAGCGTCGTGCCAATAGAATACCTCGGAAAAATGCCTCTATACAAGACATATACTCGAATGTATCTGTGATGTTCTCTATCCATGATCGAATCATCCACGGGTCAGATCCCCCGTGAAATAAGGTGAAACGATCTTTGGCTAACTTAGCCAAAACTATAATCCGCAGCTGTGGGTATACTCGGAGGAATCTCCTGAGTCTGGGAATTCTGCTCTCCGGTATCGTCTTCGGAGTCTTCCACTACGTGACAACCTGATCACGAAGGTGGTACACCGCTAACCCGACCTTTTCTGTCTTAGTACAAACGATATACACAAAGGTATCTGTCAGGTTCTCCATCTAAGAATGAGCAAACCATGGGTCAGATTCCCCATGGAATAAAATTAATCGGTCCTCAACCGACTTTGCCCATAATAGTAACCGACTCAAAACCACTGTCTGGTTAATTATAATCGGTACTAGGTCAGTAAAAGGTATCTCCTAACTAAGCATAATATGCTAGATAGTCTCCAGCTCTACTGGAATAACAGGTTGTCAGGTCGTTTTAATAATCAACCTCGTCCTCGGTTTATCAGAGTCATATAATAAAATGGTATCTGATATAACAACCAGTATAAATTTTCTAACAAATACAGAAATATACCAGAAATACTTACAGCTCTATTGCCAGGAGATCTTTTGCCGTGTCAGCTCCATCTCACAACCAGGATCGAGTAAATCGAAATCCGATAAACCCGATACAACGACGAATCCAGAAAACTATGGATCGTAAAGCCATCAGCTAGACCAAAAATATGACCAATACCAAAAGTACTAATCTGTTCTGATACCAAATAAATTGGTATCAGATAAACTAAAATATAACGGTAAATCCATAAGGAAACTAAGTAGAATCCCTAAAACTAATATGACTAAAATACCTCTTTTTGGGACCCTAACAAAGGGGGAGACCTTTGGAGAGCGACCGGAGCTATTCTTGAGCCACCGAAGCCTATTCCGGAGCAAGATTCGACGATCCATCCACCGATCCGGCTGCTCCATCCCATCTTCATCCCATCTACGAAGAGTTCACAGTCCGAGGAAGAAGAAAACCATTGATGAGTCCTGTTTTCCTGCATTTCTTGTGTAATCTTTGGAATAGGATGTATTCTCTTTATTCTTTCTTGTATTGTGATCTCTCCGATATGGAGTAGTTCCCTAGGTTCTAGGATGTAGGATAAATCAGGTGTATTGGATGATTATTGCTTGGATTTGTTAATCTACCGTTTCTATGATTTGATTGTCTATTGCCTTGTGGATATATGCTTGTGTTGTGAATGATGAAATGCTTGTGTATGAATCTATGAGGGTAGGGATTAATTATGATTTGAGGAATCATTAGGCCGTACACCGGGGCGCTTCGTGACAGGAAGAAAGCCTTGAACCGGGCGAGTTTCCGAGGGGTTTCTTAAATCATAATTAGTTTCTATGAGGGATAGTTAGCGGTTATTCATTGTTGGAGAGAGGTCCGTAAAAAAGATATCCTGTGACAGGGGATAGGATTTTAGTAGCATTCCGGGGCGCCTGAGTGACACAGGAAAGCCTTGAACCGGGCTATCTAGAATCATCTCGATCTAACAATGATGACGTAAGAACACCAATGATTTATTCCGAGGATACCTGACGAGGTCTAATTGGATATATTGGTTAGCGTCCCTACAATTGTACAATTATTGAGGAAAGGTAGAGGATCCAAGTCAATCAATCAATACCCTGAGGAATCCGAAGTCCTAGGATCGCTTCACATCCATTGTCACAGTCGTTTCCTTTCTCCGAACTTAGGATTAAGTACTCGAGAACACTCCCTTCTCCCCCACAACAACTCATGCTCATTTTCTCTCCCACCTTTTTGTGCTAAATCTAGTAAGTAATTCCACGGTCCCTGTGGATCGATATTTTTATTACTTGACGACAACCCGTATACTTGCGGGGAGCCTATCACTGGATTGATGCTTGGATCGCAGAAGGCTGGATACAATAGATCGGGCATCGGGTATGCGGCTAAAAATAGATCATTCATCGCACTTACACGTAGAAACCGAACACGAGTCCGAGCGTGGATTTCGAAGTCTCGACTGGTTAATCCAATCGGACCGAACCAATTTTTGATTCCCAAGGATCAGGTCCACTTGGTTCGACCAATCAGACACGATCCCGGGGGAACAAAATCGCATTACTTGATTGCTTGTATAACTTAGCTTTACTTTTCTGTATTAGAAATTAGGCTAGCTTAAGGACCAACTACTTGATCAATTCTTGCCAACCTAGTACCAGGGTGGGGCGAGATGATAGTACGTCAGGGAGGCTAGATTAAGTGGTCAGGAAGGGTAAGGAGTACCTGACTTGATTCACTGAGTCGAACCGAACTGGCCGAAGCTACCTCGCCACATCCTAGACTAGTTAGACCAAGGTTTTTCAATAAATTGGTTAAGTCCATAATTTCTTGAATTGATTTTGTCTTAGAAAGTGGTCGTTGCTCCGATAACCAAGAAGGCCTCTGTGCCTCGCCACTGCCTGGAAATCAATTCTTGAAATGTGTACTTAACTGATTGAAGGTTAAACCTGAATCTAACTCAAAATTGATCAAGGCCTACTGGTTGACCACTTAGACTGGGTGAGATGAATAGGT
>NC_133870.1:2085520-2116388 GCF_044706935.1 Curcuma longa | reverse complement strand
AAGTGTGAATTTTTCTAGGCACTTCATTAACTCAACAATTTCACCTTTTAGCTTTTCATTTTCATCACATAGACTCAACATGGTCAACATCGATATTTCTAGTAGTCCTAAGTTCCTCTTTCAAGGCTTTAACTTTAGACTTAGATTTAACTAGTGCATTTTTGATAAAAACAATTGTACGATAAAGAAATTTTACTTTAGCACTATCTATTACCTCATCCTCGCTTAAGAAGGATTCGTCGTCGCTTAATTCTTCACTTGAGGTGTCGTGGTCACTCTCTTGTGCCATGAGTGTCATGTGCCAGGTGGTGTAGCACAACTCTTCCTCATCGTCCGAAGAGTCACTGCTTGAGTTGCCCATGTGGCTTGAGCTACCATCACCTCCTTCTTCTTGTCCTTCTTTCTTTCTTTTGAGTCTTCTCTCTTCTTTAGATTCGGACAGTTTGGCTTGATGTGTCCCTTCTTGCTGCATTCATAGTAAGTTATGTTAGGATTATAATTCAAACTTTGAAATTTACCTTAGGGTGGTGTGAACATCTTCTTAATATCTCTCCTGGTGAACTTCCTTGACTTCCCCATCATCCATTTTACATAATGTGCCACCTCTTTTGCTGACATCTCTTCGTCACTATCTGGCGATTCCTGCTCGGACTCGGATGATGCATCCTTCTCCTTCTTCTTCTTCTTGTCCTTCTTTTCTACAAACAAAGCTATACCTTTCTCTTTCGTTGACAAGTTAGCTTGCTCATGTAATTCAAATTCATAAAATAATTCATATATCTTGACAACAGATAAATCCCTTAACACTTTATAAGCATCAACCATCGATGCCCATAAAGTGGTTCGGGGGAAGGCTTGAAGAACAACCTCACCAAATCATGATTGTCGATCTTCTCACCTATGACATGGAGACCGTTCACGATCTCCTTGAATCGCCTGTACACTGGCTCACCATTGTTAGTGCAAGATGCACTAAGATCTTACCTAGTGTTTCGATGTTTGACAATACACCTAAGTCTGGTCAGTTTGACCAAGGGTTGATCCAAACAGGACTTGATGTTTGGATGTGTGGAAGTGAGCGAGAAGACCTAGTCGGTTAAGTCCTAATCTGGAAGATTGGGCAAGGGAAGTCCTAGTGAGTGAAGCTGGGCAAGGTAAAGTTCTAGTTGTAGGCTAGGCAAAGGGAAGTCCTAATTTGGAAGATCAGGCGGAAGTCTTGGCAGAGTCAAAGTGCACCAGGTAGAGTCTGGACTTGGTCAGGAGGACCAAGTTGCAGTAGAGAGCTGGGCCTGGTCAGGAGGACCAAGCTGCAGCTGAGGGCTGGGCATGGTCAGGAGGACCAAGCTGCAGCTGAGGGCTGGACTGATCAGGAGGATCAGTTGCAGTACAAATCCTGGGGGGCAAAGACAGAGCCGAGCACAAGTCCAACAAGTCTGGAGGACTTGGTTGACATAAATTCTCCTGAATGGAGTGGGTAAGGGCGCATTTCTGGAGTGGGACATGAGGCGTCAGACTAACCCAAGATTTTGGGAGAAATCCGAAGTTAGACTCACAAGGTAAAGTTAGGTTTGCTTCTTTGTATGCATGCTTATTTTTCAGGAACCATAATGCAGGCTGAACTTCAAAAAGCCATAACTTTTGACTCAGGTCTCAGAACGAGGCAAACTCAGATGCGTTACGAAGCCCTTTCAAAGATCTACAAAAAAGGTTTTTTGAGTTTTCTCGGATTCAGGCTAGAGTCGACTCAGAATGCCACTTGAGTCAACTCAGGAAGCAGATAACGACAAGGATCAAGTTTTATCTGCCACGCAGGCTGGAGTCGACCCAGATTGGCATCTGAGTCGACTCAGGAGCAGTATAAAAGGGCATCAACGTGCAGAAGCCATTCATTTTCAGGCCAGAAACCTCCCAAATCATTCTGTAGTGCTGTGAAATGCAAAAGAGGCCAGACGCTTGCAACCGGGGAAGGAGCAATACTCGTGCCTTACTTCCCTCTTGTTTTTAATAAAGAGCTTGCTTTGTTTGTCCATCACTTGTGCCCCCTTCTCTCTTATTGTTCTCTGCCCTAGGTATCGGCTCCATCCTGAGCTGAGAACTGAGAGACGATCCACCTTGATTCTCACAGTAGTTTTCTTATGAATGTGAGTATTCTGCGTAGAACCTGTGTAGAACTGCAATTCAGTATGTTAGTTAACATTTTATTGTTTAATATAATTAAAATTTGAACATATTATGTTAACTAGAAATTTTTTAATGGATTATTGCATCGTCCTATTGACAAGCAAAAAGTACATCTAATTACGTTTTCAAGTTTTGAAAGTTTTTCAAGCAACAATAAGTGCTATATTCTAAAACATGTAAACCTAAGTTGCATCTTTCTTTCTATCAAGACTAATTCTTTACTTCCTTTTCCTGTCATTTTTCATTAGGAGGTGTTTTTAAGCTTGAGTTGTTCCTGCCTGAAGAGTACCCGATGGCTGCACCAAAGGTATGAATTCTGCAAATGAGATTGCAATCTGTCAATGTTTTCACTTAGTTAATTAGTTTTCTTATTGCACGGGAATCTATAGTAATGACCTTCTATAGTACTCATTATTTTAAAAGCATAAAGGACAGCTCGGTGTATGAAGCTCTTGCCAATACGGAGTCTCGGAGAATGATCTATTGTATGTACCTTTACTCTACATTGCAAGAGATTGTTTCCATGACTCGAATCCGTGACCTTTAGATCACACGACAACAATTTTATCATTGTGCCAAAACTCCCTTTTCATTATTTTAAAAGCATATTAAGATGATTTCATTTGTTAGTGGAATTTACTTCGTTGGAGTATTGCATTTTACCAAATTCACAAATATAAACAACTATCATTTATTGTGACACAACCAATAGAAGTAGGAGAGGGCTTTAGGGATGAACCAACAAAAGTTGATGGGCTTGTATCAACTCGATATGATGAGGATGGAGAGTGATCTCTGGGGTTGTGTTCTAAGATAAAGTGTGACTTCGAGGCATTTAGGGTGCAACAAGTAGGAATACATGAAATCATACACTGACATGGGAAAAGGATGACTAAGCTATGGGTGTGACAAGCCTTGAGTAAATTAAGGATGTGCTCTACATAACAAAGCACACACCTTTTGGTGGGTTGACTTGATTCTTTGTAAGAACCTTGAATCTAAGTGATTAGCAGGGTTGATAACTCAAACAATGAACAATTCCCAGTAGGCTTTGTAGTGTGGAAGGGGGAAGAACAAATGCAATTATCATTGTTGGCAAACCCAGTCAATCTTGACACAAATTGGCTGAGTTGGATCAACGTTGTGGCCGATCTAGTTCCAACTGGTTTCTTGAACATGTTTGAGAATCCCTCAAATCTTGAAAGTCATCATTAATTTGATAATATTCTGATGTAAATGATTGAAATGGTTTGGGAAATAGCAAACATCAGTGGCATGCAGTGAAGAGGGATGTTGAGGAGGAGAGGCATGTGACAGGGTTGTGAGGAAGAGAACACAAAGTGTTTGCAATGAGCTGTTTTGGAGCAATTCTTGTAATCAGGGAGCCATCGAGGAGGAGAAGACCATGATGTGACTTCAAGGAAAAGCGGAGTAGAGAAGCTAGAGGGATAGCAAATAATAATTATTGTTAATAGTTAATTGTTAACACTTGTTAGTTATTATTATCAGAAATATAAACATTAATTAGCTTAATTAAGTTTAATTAATTTAATTATACTCTGACTAATTTTTTTACTTCATGAGTTATGACCACCTATGTGTCATATGTTCCAGCAAACATATATTTCTTTTTTTCATACATTTGTCTAACACAAGTGGCACATCTTATCACTATGATTAACATATTTTCTATACTAGTTTTCAAAATTTTTGGTAATAAGAAAAACAGATGTTTTGTACCTTTTCTCAGTGCTTATTCTTTAAGTTGGAGCTCAGTCTTTTTTTTTTTTTTTTTTTGGTTATTTTATGTTTGTAGGTTCGCTTTCTTACAAAAATCTACCATCCAAACATTGACAAGGTAAGTAAATATGCTTCATATTCTTTCCATGTTTGGAGGCGTTTGGATCTCTGTCAAATAAGTCAATAATTCATACAGCTTGGACGTATATGCCTTGATATTCTCAAAGACAAGTGGAGTCCAGCACTACAAATTCGAACTGTATTGCTGAGGTAATTAATTGCATCTGCTGAAAATAGGATTCTGTGATTCAGTGTTAGTTTGTTTATAGTCCATGGTTAGGGATTTCATTTCAGACAAGTCAATCTAGTTTCAGATTTAAAACATTGTTCTGACTCATTTTCAATCTGTTAAAATCATACTTCAACCTCACTTTAATTAAACTACAACAAAGACAATATGCGAGTCTCAACTATTTGGAAATTATCTATGTAAAGTTGTAACACTATTATCAGGACATGGTTGATGACCTGGACTTACAATAAATACATTATGAGATTGTCACATAGTTTTGCACCAGCTGTCGGAGGGTAGGTTTACACCATCTATTTTATAATATTTTTACACCGGTTGTCTTAGGGTCCAATCAATCATAACCCTCATATTTTTTTCTTCTGATCTTGACAGTCATTGTAGTGTTTACTCTTAAGTTCCCATATGTGATTTTCACAATTTTAGGTATTAAATTTATTTGGACATGTATATTCTACTGAAGTATATGAAATCAAAATTATTGGTATTCTTTTTAAGCTATGTTACATTTGGGGTAGATATGGTTCCAGTGCAAGTAAGGGTTTTGATGAATATTTAACTAGGTTAAAATGGTTATGTGAACTTGATAAGGCAAACTTATCTTTAGTTTAATCTCCAGGTAAAGCATACTAAAATAGGATAAAGGACTGACAGCAAATTCATGGTTCCCCTTTTACTTGGAAAATTTCCGTTTAGTTTAACCTTTTGAGAGAAGAAGATGGAGGATGATAAATTGGACATCTTTCCTTTTTCCTTTTTACAATTTACAGACCATTTTTTACTTGGTCTGTATATGTCACAAAGGAGGGAATAATTCCATTTTAAAATTTAAAATTTTGCTAAACCAAATTTCAAATTTACTCAAATATGTATGTTGCTTTGGCCAAACCTGACAGATGAGTTACAGTCTGAGAAGATGGTATCCATTAATCTGGGTGTTTTCCATTAGTCGGAGTGTTATTTCTCTTGCATTGCAATTTCGACCATCTACAGTATTTAAAGTTTCAAAAAGTACAGTTCAAATATAGATATGAAAACCATATATTTACAATTATAGTCAGCAGCATATATCTCTAACTAAACTGTGTAAAAACAATACAAATTTCATTCAACTTCTTAAAACCAGCAACATAAGACTTCAAATAATATGCTGCAAAAGAAAAAGAAAAATTAAATCATGCGGACTGAATGTTAAAAATGAGAATAAAGGATGTAACTGTTTGTGTTAGGATAAATTCTTTACAAGCAAACCATAGTTTACTTATGTGCGGGTATGCAGTTTTAATATAGAAACTAAGACCTTGTTTGGTTTGTGAAAATTTTCTATTCAGTTTGTAATTTTTTTTAAAAAAAACAAACCACTGAAAATTAGAAATAAAAAATAAATATTTATCATATTATTCACCTCTTATAAATTTAAATGAATCAAATAAAATCAATGCTAAATAATTATTTTACATCTCCTTTTTTGCTTTTAAATGTTATTGATTCAAGTATGCTCATTTACGGGTAAATGTTTGGTTTATAAATTTTTACTGAATCAATCAGTCTCAGAAAGCTCTCAAATCTAATTATGGAGGTTTATTTTTCTTTCTCATGATGTGTTTGATCAGCATTCAAGCACTATTAAGTGCCCCCAACCCAGATGATCCACTATCTGAGAATATTGCTAAGCATTGGAAGACAAATGAAGCTGAAGCTGTAGAAACAGGTCTGCATATCATCCTTTTTTAAGTCGAACATTGTCTAGGAATGTCAACAATCTACTGGGATTGGAGTATTTATATAGATCAATTCTAAATCTTTGTGCTCTGACATATTGTGCATTCTCTTGGACATTGCAGCAAGAGAATGGACTCGTCTCTTTGCTACTGGAGCATAATTATCCAAGACCTCATTTTCTCGTGATTGACGGCCGAATTTAATTGAGGCCAAATTATGTTATGATGTAATGGAACAATTTCTTGGATCACCCATGTTAGTAGATAATGGACTTACGTACTAAGGTACTGAAGTAATTAGAACATCGTTGACCATGATAATGATGGTTCACTCGTGCTTGCCAAATATAGTCTCAATTTTACATAATCAATAATCTGCATCCAATAAAGTTTGTTCAGCAAACTAATTCCCACATGGTGTACAACGGAGCCAAGAGCCAATTGTTAGCAGTTGAGTTGTAAAAACATTCAAAAGTGTGATGATCAACCAATGCAAGTGAGTGTGCTTAGAGGGGTTAATATAAACGATAAAGAAATTTACATCTTCCTGTCTAAACTAAAGCTTTGTTTATAAAAAATCCTGTCTTTTTACTCTGAGATGCGTTGATCTCCAATGTGATATTTACAGTATGGAACTGCACATTCATGAGTTGCATCTTCAGCATTAGATAACTGGAATTTGTTTCTCTTCTGGTTCACATGCTTCATATCTTCTTTTTGACTCTACCCGCCTCTTCTGTCCTAGTTTCGACACCAACTTTGATTTCGTTTGATTAGTTAGGATGTGTGGGTTAACTTAACCTGACTTGACTAGAGGATTGTGACCAACTCAGCCCAAAGTCTGATTCTGTGTCACGCACGACATGGTTCAGTTATGGCCAGGTCGAGCTGAGCCTTTTATATGTGATGTGTACTTGTAAAAGAAAAATGGCTTCGTATTTGAAGCAAAAGAATCATTCCTTCCAGCTTACTCAGTCGTGGTGGTTACTGATAGGAACACTTTGTTTGTTGAACTCTTAAAGTGCAAGCCATCCAACATGTTTCATAATACCTTCCTTTCCTTCATACTCGTTGCACTCCTAAATGAGGTCATCACCTTCTAACCCTTGTCTCTCAGCTCTCATCCCCATTTTTTTCACATCAATTCTGGTTCTCAGCACACTGAGATTGACCACCGAGAATGCTTTCTTGAATCAAGGACTGAATCATGTCATCAGTCTTTTTTCTCCATCCCCTGCGAAAAACAAATCAGCAAAAAGTGCTAGAGCAGAGCATGATAATGCACTCGAACATGGATGCAACCTCTTTGAAGGTAAATGGGTGTTGGATGGGCAAAACTCTCGCCCTCTGTACAGTGAAGACAGCTGCCCTTACTTGACCCGGCAAGTCACTTGCCGGAGGAATGGCCGGCCAGATTCGCTCTACCAGAAGTGGAGGTGGAAACCAAATTCTTGTGAGATGCCAAGGTTTGAGTCAATTCTCTCATACTATTGTTTATGTTGCGGATCTCAAATGAATTAATGGCATGCTCAGGTTCAATGCTGTGCTTTTATTGGAGAGGTTGAGGAACAAAAGATTAATGTTCGTCGGCGACTCGATCCAGAGAACGCAATGGGAGTCCATGGTTTGTCTGATTCAGTCTGCAATTCCTGACAGCAAAAAGTTCATCCACAAGGATCCTCCAAGAAAACTTTTCGTAGCAGAGGTGATAAGAATTGTGTGGCTCCATCTGTTGAGACTAAATCTTATAGCTTGACTTCTGTTGCTGCTTGTTCATGGTTAGGAGTTCAATGCGTCAGTCGAGTTCTACTGGGCTCCTTTCCTGGTGGAGTCAAATTCAGACCATGCCACAAAGCATCGGGTTCAGAAAAGGCTGGTGAAATTGGATGAGATCACAAAGCACAGCCAGAACTGGAAAGAGGTGGACATCTTGGTGTTCGATAGCTATGTTTGGTGGATGAGTCAAAATCAAATCAATGCAACGTAGGTAGCTCTTCATCCCCCTCGATTCGTCCTCTGTCGAGAAGCTAAATGCAATTTACATCTTGAATCTATGCCACACAGAAGAGTTGGATCTGAGAAAATCAACGAGTATGATGTTCTCACTGCATACCAATTGATGTTAAGGACATGGTCACAATGGATGGAATCTGCTATAAATCCTCAAACACAGAAGGCCTACTTCATGAGCTTGTCACCCATGCATCTTTGGTGAGTTTAAGTCCAAACTAAATGAATATTTGGCCTTGATTTCATATCTCCCACAACTTTGGCACTATATTGCAGGAGCTCCGAGTGGAGAAATGGAAGCAATGGGAACTGCTTCAATGAAACATATCCAATTCAAAGACCATTTTGGGGTTCAGGATCCAACTTGAGCATCATAAAGGCGGTCGGGAAGACTTTGCAAGAGATGAAGGTGAATGTCACCTTTCTGAACATCACCCAGTTATCGGAGTTCCGAAAGGATGGCCATACTTCAGTGTACACCGAGAGAAGGGGCAAGTTAGTAACAAGTGAGCAGAGATTGAAACCATTGAGCTTTGCAGACTGCATCCATTGGTGTCTGCCAGGTGTTCCTGATACATGGAATGAGATCCTGTTTGCATACTTGATAGATAACTGATGAGCTTGAAAAGAAGATAAACCTGTTTAGAATAGGATGGTAGAAAATTGTCTTTACAAAATATTGAGAGATCTACCAGGAAGATCTATTTGATGACATGCTTCAGTTAGAAGAACAGGAACTGAGATCTATCTTTCCCCGCTGCAACTGATTTAACACCAAAAAATAGCACAAGAATTGCTGTTTTTTGCTTCCTCCTGGGCAATGAATGACCCAAAGCCTGAGAGTCAATGAGTATGTTTTGAAAAAGAAAGAGCAATTAAAATTTTGTTTATATGGAAATTTGAGACAATCAGAGTATAGTTGCATGCTTTGAATGAGTTTTTTATGAATGAAATGTTAAGATACCAAGTATCTTAAAAACCACTCTAGCACTTTTTATTAAATCACTCATCTCAGATTGTACATTTATAGATTCAAATTTGCAAGTGATCTGGTAGAATCTCTCTTTGGTAGAATGACAAATATATGTATATATAGATATAGCAAGAGTAATTTAATATAGTTTGACATAAGCTTATTACTCAGAGAACTCAAATCTATAATGACCGAAAAGTAAGAGTGGCATAATTGATTGAATATCAGTCAACTTCTCACAAGTTTCCATTCTGAAACACTATGGAATTGACTTTGATACAACCGTCCATTCTTTCACTCTATTTTCAATCAAGAAACATTGGAAAACTCACCTCTCAGTATCTATCAAGAAACATTGGAAAACTAAGAACACCAAAAGTTATCCACAAGAAAAACCTCTTTTCTCTGTAAGTAATTTGCTCTTCCACAATCTCCACTAGTACCCTACAACGTTTCTAAGCTTGGGGCACTCCCATGATGAAGGATTCAAATCTATAAATAAATTCTAACTATCAAATTCTGAATTAGTGATTATTTGACAGTGTTCTGCTAGTTGGGCCTAGTCAGGGGTAGTGATGGTCTGCTGAACTAATAAATCATCTTAATGAGATGATGCTTTACTGTCTCATTTGATATTCCATAGTAATCTACTTCACAAGCTAAATCATATGATCCACAACCTTTACTGTATCTAATTGAGCCTACGCGAAGTTGATCTGATTGATGACCAAACTCGTTCGCAAAGGGAGATCCTCTAGATTTCTTCACTTGCAAGGAACAAGTAAATCTACTCTTCTACTCATCTAACATTTTGAGATGCAATGTGTCACCTGAGATCTTAACACATAGTAACTATCTCATGTGTCTTCTTCACATATCTCTACAAGATATAAATCTTTATATAATTTTCTTGTCATGTAGATGTGTCTATTAGGAGCCACCTTTAAAGTTTGACTAACAACCCTATACTTTTAACCTTTTGAATTTATATGGCTCAGTAAATTTAGATTCCTCCTCATCATCTAGTTTAGTATTGTGGAAATTATTTTTTATTTATGTTTTGCAACAATACTCTAATTCAAAATAAATAGTTTTTCATTTTTTTAATTTGTGGTTGTGGCATTCATCAATGATTATATTTTACTATTTAGGCCAAATATTATAGATGGTTGATGACTTCATTAATCAGCAAAATTCTCTATTTGCTCCACACCTACAAGCAAAACCAAGTCCACAATTTAACCAATCCATTTCTTCTCAAACTTTCCAATTCCTAATTCAAAAATCACATCTCTTGGTGGGTGTTAAGCATTTATAATTATATATCTTTATTTGGACCAACTCCTCCACATTCTATATATCTTCATTTCTTTTGCTCTTCAATCTTCCACCTTCCTCCTCCATTATAAACTTTGCTCCCCGCTCTCTCAAAAGCACAACCTATCCCTTTTTCCCTGTCTCTCTCACGATGGGGAACTCGTTGCGTTGCTTATCGAATGAAGGACTAGAGGTCTCACCAAAGCCTGCAAGGAAGTCCAAGCAAAGGCACCATCTGTGCCTCAATATTGCACCTTTAAACAAATGGTTTCGGAGAAGAAGTATGTCCCTTCCAGGTAAACAACGCAAGGAGATGGTGAAGAAGAAGGGGGTTATCAGGGTGAAGGTGGTTCTCTCCAAAGAGGAAGCAGTTCAACTGTTAGCCCTGTTCTCCCGCCGCAAAGACATGATGGCCGTCAAGACCATGCACCGGCTTGGTACACTTCAGACTACTTGCCGTCACCCGTCTTGCCGCCGGTGGAGGCCGGTGCTTGCTAGCATCCCTGAGCTAATCTAGGGGTGTAGAGATATTAGTGAGAGTATGGGATGGGTGGAATTGTTGTAATGCTTCTCTTCTCAGTAACTGAATGTCCAATGTGGTTGTACTTAAATGAATCATCAGTGTTTCTAGATTTTATACAATCGTTACTTGAATATCCCAATGAGGCTTACATTTTGCTTGGTATGATAAGTCTCATAAAGATTAAAGTTGAAGTATGGAAACAAAATACACTTCACTGGACAGGCTTTGATGAAAAGATACTGCACGACAGCACCAAGCCACCTAAGGCCATGAAGGCATGCGACTCTTTAAAATAGTGAAGAACATGAAGAAAAAAAAAAAACAAATCCTACGATTATTAGAGGGGGCTTCAGCCTTCAGGCAATTTTAGATAAGTACCCTTCACAGCAGCTGTGAGCCTGTGACCAGGACACGGAGACAGAGTTGTTGAGCAACTGTTCAGCTCCTTGTAGAGCTCAACAAACCTTGGAAGTAGGCTTTGCTTTTAGCTTTTGACTCTACCTGCTTTTGGAGTGAGTAAAAAATTGTTGGAACTAAAAAATTTATTGGAAACAGATAAAAGTAGCTTTTATTGGAAAAATGAATAAAAAATAGATAAAAGTAGCTTCAATGAATAAAAGTTTGGTCCATATTAAGAGTTTTAGGGTAACATATTTATACTGAATCACAACTATAGATATTGTGATTTTATAGGGTTGAGAGACTTTCTTTCTAAGTGAGGTTGTAAGGTAAGTGAGCTCGTAAGGAGTGTAAATCTAGAGTTTGGATTGTATTAAACTCAATTAACTCATGTGCGAGCGCGATTTAATTGTATTGAATGATGGATAGGTCAGAACAAAAATTGAGGCATAGATGGCTAAGTAATGGGTAGGATTAATAATGGTTGCCAAGGTTTCACTTCCTTGCTCTTCTTTTGTTCTCTTCAATGATAGTGTTTTGGTATTGTTCAATTCACAATAAGCAATCAGTGTGCTTGGTTGCTAACGTGGTTGAACTGTTGTATCGTGGGAAGTATACATTCGTGCAAACCTCTAAGCATCGTTGAAGAGGGGATGAATTTGTTTTAAGGAAGTTGTGTCAAGCACATGCCTTGATGGTGCTAAACACATCTCCCCACTCGACAACCTTGCATCCTAGCCCAATAACCTTGTTTCCTGCCTACAGCTTGACCTACTGGATAGCATTGCCTCTTGTTCGACAGCTCCCTACCTGGCCTCCTTGCTCGACAACCCAACCTCATGGTCCAACCTCCCTACTTGGCAGCTCCTTGCCCGACCTCGGCTTGCCTAGCCAACTTAGTCCACTGATGCAGGGGATCCGTGAACACAGATCTTTTGAAATTGTTTTGATCGTAAATTTTGAGAAATCATAACTTTTAACTCAGATTGAATCACGAGGTCTATAATATATCAAATCGAAGCTTGTTTAGAAATCTACATTTGTTATTGGGTGTAACCAGTAACAATTTAGTTTTAGGCCTAAAAATATTTTTAAAGTATTTTTGAAAGTTTCAAAGAATTTTAATTTTTTTATTAAGGTTATTTTCATCTTTTATATTGTTAGAGTTTTTAGACTATTTAAATATTTATTTAGTTGATGTTAGAGCATTATCTTTGTTTTGAGTTAATGTTATCCAATTAAACCAAGAGAAAAATTCTCTATATTTGACTATTTTTTGTGTTTTCCTTGAAAATTCTTTATTAGAAATTAGTATACAAAATAATCGTTATTCTATTCGGCGTCACCCACTCAACACTCGACAACTTGAGCACTCAACCAACTCGGTAACTCAACCACAAGCTACTCGGTCACTCTACTACTCTGCCACTCAACAACTCAACTACTCAGCTTACTCGGCTACTCAAGCTACTCGACTCACTCGACAATTCAACCACTCGACCTATTCAGTCACTCGGTTACTCATCCAACTAAACAGATTAGTCGATTTAATATCTTAATCTTCTTAGCAGCTCAGACTTTCCAACTCAGTAGCTTTGAATTTAGTAGGTTAATTAGTCTATCTGAACAGATTAAATAAGTCTGAATCTTTTGAATTCAACGTTTTATTTATTATTTAATATTTACTTAGGTAGTTAATAATTAAGCTTAAACCAGAGGAAGATTGTTCAACAAAATTCACTCGATGAATTGCATTGATTGTTGAACATTTATTTATACTAGCTTTCATAAATTTCAAAAGTGGCAAAAATAATAGAAAGAAGAAAAGATGACAGAAAGTATGCCATATTTTTGCTACCTACCTAATTGGCAAGTGAAAAAGTTTAGTTAAAGAAAGATGCAAACGTCCAAGAATCCTTGAGTTAGTGGAATAATGTTGTACATGAACTAGGTTGGCTAAAGCAAGGGGAATAATATTTTAGTTGACGGTCGTAGTACCAACTTTGCCGATAGTACAGGAGCAGACTTTGAGGAAATGTTGGATGCATGCGTTGTTTGTACTGAGCTGACAGAATCTTAATGCATAAATTATGAGTTATATAGTAGATTAAGTATTCAGATGTACCTGCTCTCACCATATTCGTTATTTATCATCCCAAATTATATTCCTCATGCATGATACTGTGTAGAAACTACAAAAGGCTCTGCCTGATTCTTGATCAAATTTCTGGCTCATGGCTACTCTTTTTCTTATGAACTTTAATGGAATAGAAATGTCTAGTTTGATTGCAGGAATTAATTTAGAATATTAATTATCAGTACTGATCCCGATGAATAGGATCATATTGTTCTTGTGATCGATCATTCTGACGCCTGAATTAAGTGACATAAACTTGTTATGCTCTCTCCGTTTAAACTGCCTTGGGTTCCATCTTGATTCCAAGCTTCCCTTCAAATATTCTTCTGTAAAAGAAGTTTTTTGTTCATTAAACAAAGTAGAATTAAGGCATTATTGAAAGAAAGAAAGAATAGAAAGAACGAAAGAGGGAAGAAAGAAACACTTTTGGCCATGCATGAGAATCTACTCAGAACTCTAATTGAACATACTAGGAGAGATGAGCAAAAAGGGCAATGGACTCAAGTTTGATAATGCTATCTTTCTTGTACAAGATAAAGTTATGTACAGGAATTTTACTGGATACAGCAGAGGTGGAGCCTTGATCTGTATCACTGTACTTTGAAGTTTGATCCATCATCTGAACCTGTATGAAAAATCAGGGACTACTTATTTCAACTGTGTAGGACTACAGTAAGGTAAAGCATGGTTCCTCTTTTGATAAATTTGATTCTACGTACAGTTAATATTTTAAAGGCATTTTACATAAACCAGCCCGCAGGCTGGATCCAAAATGAATCCGACCCGAAACCTAAACCTGCTCAACGGACCGATTATTCATTGACCTGGTTCAAAAGGTCCAACCCGTAACCGACTCATCTAGAGACGGCCGATTCGACCTGAAATCTGAACCAGATCAACGGACTAGATTATCCATTGACCTAGTTCAAAGGGCCCAATCGGTAACCAGCCTGTCTAGAGACGGTCCGATTACGAGTTGGGCCGCCAATGAACCAACGAATTGATGGTTCAATATTGTTGGTTCAGTTGCCTATTCATTAATTTTTTTAATTTTATTTATATTTTTTAATTACAATTTTTATTTAATAATATTTTAATAATATTAATGGTGTAATTCAATATTAATTAATCTATTCTACTTTTTATTTAAGTTAATTTTTAACCTTCTTTCTTGAATTCTTGAGACTATTCTATTTTTTATTAAAGTTAATTCTATAATATTTTTATCTTGAATTCTTTGATGTGTGACTATTCTATTTTTTTTTTTAATTTTTATTACAGTTAAGTTAATTTTACGACCTTGAATTCTTTGTTACGAGACTACTATACTTTTCACTCATTAAATTTAGTATTTTTATTAGATTCTTTTAATTATTCATTGATCTTATTTTATTTATTTAATATTGAGTTTATAAAAATTATTTAACTTATATGATATATCCAATAATAAATTTATTAACGAATATAATTTATTTAATAATAAAATTATGTATATAATGAAGACTTTTATTGAATATATATATATATATATATATCTCACACTAAAATATAATAATATTATTATTGAATAAAAAAATTATTGGTATCGAACAAAAATGATTTAAGATTTAATATAATATTTTTTTCTCTACTTTGCTTTTGAATTTTTTTAACTCAAAACTAATGACTGAGTGAAAGTTATAAAAAATATTACTTTCAAAAGATGAAGTATAATATTTTAATATCAAAATAACTAATGAACTACCTGACTACTTTAATTCTTATATATCCTAAAGGGATTCATAGACACAAATTCTTTTTATATATTTTATTTTTTATAAATTGATAATTTTTAAAATAAAATAATAATAATCTTGAATCATTGTATTTCATGAATTGAACCATAATCGATGGTTCAGAATCATAAACCGTGTTAGTGTAATTATGCCCTAGATGTGAAGTTTCAATGTTTGACGACTATTTAAGTTTAAGTAAATAAGTTAGATTTTACTTGTGTAATGAGTATGTAGGAGAAGTCCATACAGGTTGGAAGACAAGATGTAAAGCAAGGAAAGTTCAAGAAAGTTGAGGATCAGATTCTTGGCAAGAAGAAGTCTGTGTAGGTCGGAAAGATCGGATGCAAGACAAGGAAAGTCAAAAAAGGTCAAGGACTGGATTCTTGATAAAAGGTGGAAACCTAAGCAGATAATTGCGAGATCGAATGCAAAGGAAGATGAAGAATAAGAGACAAGGAAGCTCCAGGTATAAAAATCTAAGGAACATGAGATTCATCTAACATGAGGTACTTGGGTACTGGAAACTAGGGTATAGAAGTTTAGACGATTTCAGTCGTTAGGATGGTTGAAAATAGAGAATCAGTCAATTGATACACCTGTATCAATAAACAGATACTCCGATAAGTAGAAGGAAGGCTTTTTTTTTCTAGTTCTAGATTTGAGAAATCCAAATATTAGTTGATTGATTTTTGATATCAGTTGATTAATATCAATTGGGAACTAAACAAAAGTAGATCGATCTGACCGTTCGATTCGACTGATGGTAACAGTAGATTGATGATTGACATTAGTCAACTTATATTGATTAAGAATCTAATAAAAGTAGATCAATTTGACTAATGATATCAGTTGATTGATATTGATTAGGAATTGAACAGAAGCAGAAGAATCCAACTGTTCGATTTGATTGATGATATTAATTGAACAGAAGCAGATCAATCCAGCTGTTCGATTTGATTGATGACATATCAATCGACTGATATTTGATATCCATCAACTGATGTTGATAAGGAACTGAACAGAAGCAAATCAATTTGATTGCGAGATTTGACTCATTGCTATCATTTGACTGTTGGGATGCAATAGTTGATTGATGTTCAAATTATTGACAAAATCAGTTAGATTTTAAAAGGTTCAGAGGTCATTCAATGGAAGCAATAATTATCAAAAATCATATCAATCTATTAGTGTAATCGATCTCATGTCAAAGTTGACTAATTTAACCAAGCTAGAGTTGACTCAAGTTTGAGTTTAGATGTTCAATCAATATGTTAGTTAGATGTTAAATAGGTCAAAGTTGATCGGATACTTGACAGTAACGAAAAGTCTAAGTGGATTATGAAGGACTGGATACTTGGCACGAGACAGAAAGTCCAAGTGGATCACGGAGGATTAGATACTTGGCATGAGACGAGAAGTCTAATTGAGTCATGATTGACTAGCCACTTGGAGATGATGAAAGTCCTTACAAGTCAAGGTTGACTAGATGCCAAGCAACAAGGAAGTCCCTACATGTCAAGGTTGATAGGATGTTAGACAACAAGGAAGTCTCAGCAGGTCAAGGTTGACTAGATACCAGACAACGATGAAGTCCTAGCAGGTTAAGGTTGATTGGATGCTAGGCAACAAGAAAGTCCTGGCAGGTCAAGGTTGATCGGATGCCAAGCAATGATAAAATCCTAACAGGTCAAGATTAATCAGATGTTAGACAATAAGGAAGTCCTAACAGATTAAGGTTGACTGAGTGTTAGACAATGAGAAGTCTCGACATATTAAGGTTGACCGGATGTCAGAACAAAGAAAGTCCTGGTAAGTTAAGATCAACTGGATACCTGACAAGAAGAGAATTCAACTTTGATAAGGTTGAAATAGGAGTATTAGTAGATTGATAGTGATGTGGAAACGACATACAAAACTTTTGAAAGGTCATAACTTTTGACTTAGATATCAGAATGAGACGATCTTTGGTGTGAAATAGAGGTTGTTCATAGATGTATCTTGTTACTCAATATTAGTTGCCTGATCATGGGTATTAGTTGATTGATCTTAATCAAAAGCAGATGAAAGTAAATCGAATTTGATTACTTGATTTGATTGATGACATTAATCTACTGATGAGGTGTATCAAATCAACTTATGTCGATCATAAATCGAACAGAGGTTTATTAGATGTAGTTGTTCGATTCAATTTATGGTATTAATAGATTGATAGTGGATATTAATCGACTGATATTGATCAGAAGTCAAACAAAAGCAAGTCGATCTAATTGGGAGATTCGACTGATTGCTATTAGTTTATTGATAGGATATATTAATTGACTGATGTTCAAATAATTGACAAAATCAAATAAATTTTAGAAGGTTTAGAGGTCGTTTAATCAAATCAATCAATTGATAGGTAAAAATCAACCTCGACCTAAAGGGTTTAAAGGAAGGGGTTCGAGGAGTTTTTCGTCGTCGGTTCTTGGAGTTTCTGAGGTGAAGAGTTGGTGCATTTTTGAACCAACAAGAGACTATTCGAAGCAATAAGAAAGTATTCAAAGTAAAATTTCATTGTAAAGTTGTTTTCAATTTCATTTGTGTTTGTATTTTCTTTTCTTGTTGTATTCTTATAAGAACAAGATTGTAAGAGGTTTCTCCACCTTCGATTGTTGTTCGAGAAGGAGAAGGTTTAGTGAAGTGGATAACTAAGAGTGGATCCTTAGATTAGTCTCCATAAAGAGGCGGATACCAAGTAAAACCAAGGTGTTATGCATGTGACATCGGTTTTGATTAAAATTTTCACTACGCATTCAAACGACAAGTACTAGATCAAGACAAGAAGCAATTAGAGCTATTCACCCCCTTTAGCTCACACCGGTCCTAACACAATTAACTGATTGTGATCATTAGTCGATTGATGTCTAAAAAGAAGCTTGTAGTTAAGCATTCATATAAAAGGAAAAAGGGTTTCGTTTGAAGGCACTTCCTCCATCTCAAGCCAAAATTTTCATTCTAAGTTCTTGTTGAAGTCCTTGAGCTCAACATCCATCCTTGGTGTATGCATTTGAAGAAGAAGAAGTCAAATCTCTCAAATAACTTCTTGTAATTTTTTCTTACTTCATTTCTCTGCTTTGTGTTGTAATAATGATGTAGAAGGTTTCTTCGCCTTTAGGATTTGGTCTGAGGAGGAAATCAATAGAGATGGTAGAATGCTAGATTATCCTTGGACATAGTTGCCTCGGGGAGGCGGGGGGGGGGGGGGGGGGGGGGGGGGGGATGAATCAAATAAAAGAAACTTGTTAGCGATTGTGTGCTATGGGTGTTTTTGCTTTAAGGTTTTTGTTGTGCAAGTTCAATAGACGAATCGATTGGGCTATTCACCCCTCTAGCTTGCAAGTTCCTGACCTGATCATGAGGAGGATGATGATGATGATCAAATTGAGGGTGTGGAGGAGGTACCTCAGTTGCCCTCATCGGCTCCCATAAGTCACATGGATGATGATGACGAGGATCGTATCGATCATTTAGAGGAGGGACTCAAGTCGTTAGATACGCGTCTCGAGGAGTTGAGTTTGGAGATTGATGCATGATTTGACACTCTTGAGAGCCGTTAAATTGAGATTTAGTCCACTGTTGCTTTTATAGTTCTATAGTGCAAATGTTACACTCAAGATAGTGATTAGGTGTTTATTGTTGTATTTTATCTGCTTATCTTGTTATGATATTACCATGATATACTTGATCGAATTTGCCTTGATGATAGACACATTTGTATATGATTGACACTCTTTCTATGATATATTTTCGATTATGATTGTCTATTCGTATTGCACTTGTGCTTGTGTCGAATACATGTGTTTTCTAGGGGAGTGCCCCATTTTTGGTTGTTATTTTCATGTGTTGGTGTTTTAGGGTGGGAGTGCCCCATTTTTTTTACTTGATAGTTTTGTGGCTTGTAGGGGTGTGCCTACCTTGTCATAGTTGCATGAATCGAGGGAAAGGTTGCCCTCTAAACTATCATTTTGAAATTATATTGTCATGTTGCATGCTCTCTTATTGTGTATTGTCTCTCTTGTTGCAAATTTTGCATGGTTATAGGGGAAGCTTTTGTTGCTCTCCTTTTGATATTTGGCAAAGGAGGAGAGTATGGATTAAGTTCATGCTTGTGTACTTGTGATTGTGTATTGATATCACGATATGATATGAATTGTTGTTCATCCTTGTGTAGTAATGCTTGTATGTTGATATCATGACATGATCTAAATTGTTGAATATCATAAGGTTGTCAAATATCAAAAAGAGGAAAATTATTGGTACAATCATGCCCTAGATATGAAGTTTCAGTGTTTGATGACTATTTAAGTTTAAGTAAATAAGTTGGATCTTACTTACATAACAAGTATGTAGGAGAAGTCCGTGCAAGTCAAAAGACTGAATGCAAAGTAAGGAAAGTTCAAGAAGGTCGAGGACCAAATTCTTGGCAAGAAGAAGTCCATGTAGGTTGGATGACCGGATGCAAGGCAAGAAAAGTCCAAGAAGGTCAAGGACTAGATTCTTTGCAAAAGGTGGAAACCTGAGCAGATCGCGAGATCAGATGCAAGAGAAGATGAAGACCTAGAGACGAGAAAGCTTTAGGAACAAAAGTATAAGAAATAGGAGGTTCATCTGGTATAAGGCACTTGGGAAATGAGGGTAGAGAAGTTTAGATGATTTTAGTCATTAGGATGGCTAAAAACAGAGAATCAGTCGACTGATATAGGTGTATCAATCGATTGATACTCCAATAAGTATAAGGAAGGCTTCTGATCTGGTTCCAGATTTGAGAAATCCAAGTATTAGTCGACTGATATCAATTAGGAATCAAACAAAAGAAGATTGATCTAACTGTTAGATTCGATTGATGATAACAATCGACTGATATTGATCAGGAATCGAACAAAAGCAGATTAATCTGACTATTCGATTCAATTGATGGTATCAGTCGGCTGATGCTTGATATCAGTCAATTGATATTGATCAAGAACTGAATAAAAGTAGATCGATCTGACTAATGGTATTAGTCGACTAATACTTGATATCAGTAAACTGATGTCGATAAAAAATCGAATAGATGCAAATCAATTTAATTAGGAGATTTGAATGATTGCTATTAGTCGACTAATAGTCGATTGATATTTAAATCATCAACAAAATTAGATAGATTTCAAAAGGTTCAAAGGTTGTTCAATAGAAGCAATAGCTATTGGAAATCATATCAATAGACTTATTATGATTATCAATCGATTGATGTCTAAAAAGAAGCCTGTAGTCAAACATTCATATAAAAGTAAAAGGGTTTTGTTTGAAGGCACTTCCTCGGCTTAAGCCAAAGTTTTCATGCTAAGTTCTTGCTGACAAGTCCTTCAGCTCAGCATTCATCCTTAGTGCAAGCATTTGAAAAAGAAGTCAAATATTTCAAGTAACTCATCGTAATTTTTTCTTATTTCATTTTTTGTTTTGTATTGTAATACTGTTGTAGAAGGTTTCTCCACCATCAGAGTTGATCCGAGAAGGAGGAAATCAATAGATGTGGTAGAATGCTAAGTTAGCTTTAGACGTAGTCGTCTTAGGGAGGTGGTGAACCAAGTAAAATAAATTTGTTAACGTTGTGTGCTATGAGTGTTTTCGCTTCAAGGTTTCCATTGTGCAAATTTAATAAACGAAGTGATCGGAGCTATTTACCCCCTCTAACATGCAAGATCCTAACAAACCGCAACTATCTTGGAAGGTTATGGGTTAAGGATTGACATTCTTGAAATCGTTAAACCAATGATTCCGAACTATGATCGAGTCTAATTTTACACCCATGGTTCAATTATATTTTTACACTTTGATGTCTTCCTACCTCCTATATATGTCTTATAAATTTGCTAGGAGTTGCACTTTAACTGAGCTCTCTACTCTGGCAACGACTCTCCCACCCTCATCAGGTCGCAACATAAACGTTTGCTAATGAGGCTAATGATAAGTTATGTATCAATAATTAATTATTTGAGAAAATTGGAAACTAAGATAATTTAGATAAGTCCATGTCAAAATCAAGTTTTAATAGTTGAATTAGTCATCCATGTGATATTTTGGTAATGTTTAGGTCTTTGTAGTAGTGTGTGTGCAATTCTCTTCTTTTTGAGCCTAACCAGGAAGGAAACAAGGATTATTTTTTGATGCACAATGTTTGAGTAGTGGTGAAAACCCATCAGTCTATTGGTCTGACTTGTAGCAATTTATGCAATTTACGTACTTGAATGTTTAATTTTTCAGCAAACTAAATCTAGTTGAGCTTCTGTTATATTATTTAGTTTTCTCATAGACCAAGTTGTGCTTTTTGAAAATTAACGGACATATTCCCAATTTAATTAACCAAATCCTCTTCCCGACCCATGCCCTTTTTCTTGCTCACGCGCACACCTTTCATTCTCATGGCATAGGCCGTCTCAAGTATCATTGTGGTCCAGGCAAAATAAATTTTTATATAAAATTTAATTTTCTGATGAGATATAAATTATTAATTAAAATTTTATATATATTTAAATTTTGATAATATTTTTTTTTCAAGTGATATTATCTTCTAGTAAAAATTTAATTTATTTTTAATTTAAAATTTTAATTGTATTAGTTTTTGAGTTTTGATTTTTAATATTAGTAACAAATTTATCAAGTGTATCTTTTTATTCAATAAATTCATCTATTTTTCTTTTTTTCATACGTTTTATCTATCTAGAATCATATTTTTTTAACAAACATATTTATATTCAAGTAAAAATAAAAATACGAGTCCCTACTATTTATCAAAATAAAATTATTTTAAATTAAAGGAACAATAAAATTTGATTTACGCCATGTAGTTTCAATTTCATGATATTCAAAGTTCAACTGTATTGTTAGTTAATTATTATTATCTAATTAAATAATTGATCTTAAAATTAAAATTAAAAGAAAATAAATTAACATGAAATAACTTCATACAATTAAAGTTATAATTAATCTATATATTATAATAATTATTGTTTATAATTAATGTAAATAATAATTATTATTATAATCGATATATGATGGATCCACGAAAATAATAAAATTACACATGTATATTGATCTTCTTTCTGCTCATAAATAGAAGACATCATAATGATCCATTATAAAAAATATTGAGTGTCTTCAAAAAGAAAAAGAGAAAAATTAATATATGCAAAATAATTAAATTATAATGACTTCTTTATATCTAAAATATATAGATTTCAAGATCTGTTTCATAAAATAAATATAATGATCATGTAAAATTAATATGTGGTATCAGAGCTTTCATTATGAAATCTATAAATTTTCATATATAAATTTATTAATACTTAATTATGAATTAATAGATACATTAATGACATATAATATCTTTAATCGATAATATATATTCAGAATTAATAACATGAAATTGATTATACTGAATGATTAAATTCATTTAGTCATGCATATTAATCTTGGTCTTCTTTCTAGACTTTTGTCCAAAGGCGAAGAAACTCATCTTACATTCGTATAGTGGCCGATCTGGAAGTCTTGAGCGCAACACACCCTTCCTAGAGCTTTCTCGGTTACACGATCTTGACTTTGTTTGCGTTTAGCAGCACCGCAAGATGAAGACATATGAGAATTAATGTTGGCCCGGTGCTTCACGCTAAGGCTCCTTATATAGATCTTTCTAGGGGCATGGATTTTTATCCGGGCGCTTGGATTCGATCTGATCTGATCTCTTCAATCTTTATCGGGACTGATTCTTCTTGATCTAGGCACTTGGACCATCCAAGGGTGCTTGGACCATCCGAGCGCCTAGAGTAATATCTGGGCACTCGGATCCAGTCAACTTAGGTTTGACCTGAGTTGACCTCAGCTTGGTTCAGTTGCTTCTATTTACTCCTCTTATGTTTCCTCCATCTTGCTTCTAGCTCTTGATCCCTACAAGATCAACATACAAACAAATAAGCAGCCTAAGCCTACCTATAGTTCGTCTTACCTGCTAGACTTACCTAAGCTTTACCTTGTAGGTCTAACCTACTGACTTATTCATGTCTAACTTTCAGTTAGGACTAGTCACTTCTATAGATAGACTTTCTACCTGCCAAACATCCTGTTTGGACTTTCCCTTAACTAACCTCTAGTTAGGATTAGTCACTTCCATAGGTAGACTTTTCACCTACCAAACATCCGGTCAGCCTTGACCTATTTGGACTTTCCGTTGCCCAACCTCCAGTTATGACTTCCTTGCCTAGCTTCACTCACCAATACTTCCTACCTAACCTTCATCCAGGTTTTCCTTACCCAATCCTCTAGATCAGGACTTCCTTTGGATAGCCACAATTAGGACATTCTTTGCCTAGCCTCAACTAAGACTTCTCCTTGCCCGGTCTAATTGATTATGACTTCTTGTCTGGTCCAACTGAATAGGACTTCTCGCTGGTCTTCTGGTTAAACTTACCTGACTAGACTTCATTCACATCCAAATATTAGATCTTATTTGGATTAACCCTTGGTCAAACTGACCAGACCTAGGTGTATTGTCAAACATTGAAACTTTGGGGTAGACTAGTGCTCCTTGTACCAACAATATCTACTAGCTCACTTGTGCCGCTCGCAAACAATGAGGGAGTTTAGTCAACGTCTCACGCTACTGAAGGAGAAAGATCGATGGAGGCACCAGATCCCGAAAGAAAATGCACATGGGAGAGGTCTCACAAGGCTCGAATATTAGTAGGACTAAAGACTTGGTTTCCAATTTCACCAGAGTTCCTTTTTTGAATTGAAAGGCTACGGTGAGTTTTCCAAAACAGAGGGAGGAGCATGAGCAATTCCCAAAACGAAGAGAAGAAAGACAAACTTTTCTAATATGGATAGTGGTGCCATTCTTTCCAACGACCCCCGTAAAGAAATCGCGAGGGCGTCGTCGAGCGAGGGGGAAACATTGGAGGTAGCAGCGAGAAGCCATGGAGAAGAAGAAGAGGAAGAAGAAAAAGAGAAGTGAGAGGTTTACCAAGGCGATTGATCGGAATCCAACAATCGACTACGATCGACAGAGATCTTAACTCGAGGTGTAGGTTTTTTAGGCTTCGCGCAGTCGACTATACGAAGGAGATGATTTCAAGGGTTGGTACCGACTTGATGGAGGGATCGTTGGGGTTGGATTCCTCGATGAGTTGAGGTGGCGACTTAAGATCGAGCACTATATGTAAATCCACAACTGGCACTCCACGGTAAAAATGAAATCGAGCACTGTGCTTGGTTGTGATGTAGGTGAAGAGGAAGTGCCCATACATCACTCCCTCAGCGCCCATGGCCGGATCGATTAGGGTTTCAGAGATCCGAAGCGGTCGAGTGAGGAATACGGCAAGTGGACCGTGGTATGGAGGACTATGGCTCTAGGTCGATCAAAGACGAATACCATAGTCCGACTGACTACGGAGGAAGCACTGAAGATGAGTGGATGGAGAGAGATTGGAGTAGGAAAATCTAGGGTTTAATCGACGAGGGGCAAAAGAAACCTTAGAGTTTTTATCCGAGGAGGAGACGAATCGCATGTCTCAGAGGGTGCTATCGGAGATGATTTGTTGTTGCCAAACCCCATAGCAGCATCCAAAAATTAAAATCAAGAAGGATTTTTTCTAATGTGTTATTACCTCGTCGTAGCTTTTCTGCCTGAGCAGGCAGCAGAGGATGAGGAGGACAACCTTGACCAGTTGACCTCCTTCAAATTCCTCCACATTCACCTCCTATCACTCTAGAGCAGAGAGTGACCAGACTTGAGGAGGTAGCCACCAGTATCCAAGTCTCAGTTATTAGTTTGTAGCAGATTGTGGCTAATTAGTATGAGAGCTCGGAGGAGCGGAGTCAGGCTAGACACACTGAGATCATGGACATGCTCAGATCTTAGGGCATGGGTCACCCTCCTCTACCTCCCCAGTAGACCCCATTAGTTTTTCTTTTTGATTGTACTGAGTTGTAGTTTGACTTCAGTTGATCTGATATTGACTTTATATTTTTTTAATTTGACTCATCTTTTACTGATATTGACGTAATTCTTATCTATTTCATTTTGGTATAGTTAACAAACTAGGAATGTGCTAAATAGACTAGAATTCAATTTTTAAAATTACCTTTCTGTTATGAACTTTTTTAAAATTCATAAATTTTCAAATATATTCTTACTTAAAGTTTTCAAAACAAAATTTTTAAAATTATTTTACTTATGAATTTTGAAAAACCTATTTTTAGAATATTATATTTTTAAAATTATGATTTCAAAATTAAAGAAAATCTGGACTTAGCCTAGGCACTACAATAGAAAATATGCACCTATAGATTTATGCTTACTCGCATCTCACAAAGCACATTAGGCCTAATTTGCTTGTATATTGTGAAACCTAGAATGGTGTGAGATACATAAGGATAAAATTTTGGATTTTAGATGCTTATGTCAGTGCATCAAAATAAATCTAGATTAAAAATACATACATACATCAATCAAGCTAAGTGTTCCTACATAGTAAAAGACTAGCTGGAAACGTACATTTAACTTGACTAACTTAGTGAAAACTGTTATCTTCTGATAATCAGTTAGTAATAATAAGTTAGATATGTATATAAAAATAAATTTTTAGATGTTAAATTTTTCTTATATATTATATATATGCATCATGCTTGGACTCATAACTCTAAATTTTTTAACATTTCTTACATGTCTTTGATAAGTAATTTTTTTCAAAGTAGTTTGTCATAATTTTTTCAAAATTTAAACACTTTGAAAGTTTTTTTTTTCAAAACCCCTTCAAAATTGTTTATGTTTTTTATTATGTCAAAGGGGAGAGAGAGAGACATAAATTCAAAGTTAAAATTTTCAATATGTTTTCAAAGTGCTTTTCATATATTTCAAAGTTTTAATATTTTTTCAAGTGCTTTTCTAGAAAATAGTTTTCTTTTAAAAATTTTTTGAAAAAAATATTTCTTAAGATTTTTCAAAAGAAATATATTTAAAGTGTTTTAAAATGTTAAATATTTTTATAAAATATTTTCAAAAATCTAATTGTTTTAAAAACACTAAGTTTTACTTGAGTGGTTCTTAGACTCAAATTGATAAATTAAAGAACCATGTCAAGTTCAGGGGAGAAGAGATGAAAAATTATTTTCAAAATATTTTTTAAGTATACCTTAATTTCAGATGGAGATACTGAGTTAAGGGGAAGTCTGAATTTTTTTAGACTTAAATTTTTTTGAAATGACATTTTTTGAAGTAAATATTTTTACTTAACTTTGAACCAAGGTTGTCATAATCAAAAAGGGAGAGATTGTTGGTGCAGGGAGCACCAGATAATCGAACTGATGTTTTGATCATGACAAAGGATTCAAGTTAAGATTGTGATGTTTACTAACGAGTTGAAATGAGTGTGCAGGTAGCATAGGGAAGTTCTAGTTAAGGCTAAGCAAGGAAGTCCTAGTCTGGAAGATTAGGCAAAGAAAGTCCTAGTGAGGAGTGGGCAGGAAGACTTGGCAGATCAAAGCACTAGGCAGGAAGTCTAGATGGGTCAGGGGATCGACGTCTAGCAGAGCGATGGGTTAGCAAGGATCAAACATCGGAGGAAAGTCCTGGGGGTCGAGGATCAAATGCTGAGCAAAAGTCCAACCAGGTCTGGAGGACTAGATGGTTGGCAGAGGTAATCTCTCCTGAGAGGAGTAGGTGAGGATGCGTTCCCTTAAAGGAAACAGTAGATGTCGGTCTGACCTAGGATTTCATTGAAAATCTAAAAGTCAAGACTAGACAGTTGATAAACTGTCAAAATTTCTATTATATCTGTTTTGCACTAACTCTATGATGTAGGAAATTAAGGGACCAGAACTTTGAGTTCCAAGCGCCCCTATTGGATCCATGCGATCGGACAATCCAAACGCCTAGAAGGGATCCAGGCACCTGGATGTCAACAAGATTGATCCAGCGAGGCGGATGAGGTGGCGAGCTAGGAGTAGTTGATACACCTCAGCTTCGAGGCGCTTGGAAAGGATCCAGGCGCTCGGAGATGGATAAGGCACATGATGAAGTCAAAGTTGATCCAGCAACCTCCACGTTAGCATCCTAGGCGCCCAAGGGATACAGGCGCTTGGAGATGCCAAGTTAGCGTTGGAAGCGAATCAACGGGATGATGTGCAAGCATCCAAAAGGAGTTCCAAGCGCTCGGATCAGGCTATATAAGCAGTTGCGAGGGGAAACCCTAGGACACCAACTTACGCTACCTCAACATCTATTCTGCGCGCAACTGAAGCATCCAAGATGTCGTCGTAACACCAAAGAATTGCACCAACAACTTCACACACTTCCCATTTCATATTGTCAGTAAAAGATTCAATTTCACCTATATTCTTTATACTTAATTTTATTAGGACTGTAAAAGCTTACCGATCCTAAACTTTGTAAAAAGCAAAACTCTCTCTCGAAAGAGGAGAGTTTTTTAATGGATTACTCATCGTAAATGGTCAAGGATTATGGACTTTGGAGTAGCAGTCAGTGACTATGAATCAAGTAAAACAAACGCGTCCATTTTTATATTCCACTGTGCATTTACTTACTTTGTTTTATGAAGTTTTTCAAATTCGTAAAAAAGCGACAAATGCACTATTCACCTCTCTATTACGCTCACTTCGATCCTACACATAGTGTGGTAACAGAACCAACATTGAGGTGTTGGTGTTTGAAGACCAACATTACAGAGTGAAACTGATCAAAACACACTGTGATATTGATTTTTGAAGACTAGTACTTATGAATACCAGTGCCACTGTGGTGTTGGTATTCAAAAACCAACACCACAGCATGGTAACAGAATCCACATTGCAGTGCTGGTCCTTGAAGACTAGCACCACAGTGTGAAACTGATCAGAACATGCTATAGTATTGGCTTTTTAAGATCAACACAACTGTGGTGCTAGTCTTCACAAACCAGCACCACAATGTGGTAATAGAACCAACACTATGGTGCTGGTGTTTGAAGACCAACATTATAGTGATTCCGATCTTCGAAAACCAACATCACAGTGTGTGTTGGTTCTGTTATCACACAGTGGTGCTGGTCTTCATAAACCAACATCATAATGTTGGTAACATAACCAACATTATAAGTTCGATTTACGAAGACCAATACCACATCCTTTTACGAACATTATTCTAAATAAACAATTATAAATGCACATGGTAATAAAGTTTAGGAGTTCTTACGTCTATCCCCTTCAATCTTGCATCCACAACTATACCATCCTTTTCTTGTGGATATTTGTGAAATATCTCCCAACACAATATTTATATAATTAAAATTTCAGTGTTGTACCAATTATAAAAATTTTAATTAATTTTATTGTAAATTCACTAAGTCTATTGCATGCTTTATAATAGATCGTGATCCAGTTGTATGTTTTGAGGATCCAATGCTAGGGTCACCAACCTCAGTGTTCCGATCAATACACCGTGAATGGTTTCAATACCGATTCAAGAACTACTAATGTGCACGCTCCTGAGATGAGATTGTGGAAGGAGAAGAAGAAACCTGCATAGTACTAAAAAAAATAGGGATAGAATGGCGCCAGGAGGGGGATCCCGGTAAGCCGCTCCGACGCTCAAGTTAGGGTTCGGCGCGAGGAAGGAGTTTAATGGCTGGGGGAAGTTAAGATTTATGTTTGTGTATTTGTATCCATGGGCATATGTTACCTTTTTAGAGTAGTTGATCTACAAAATATTAGCAACCGTTTGAGAAATATTTTGACATACTTGTTCTGTTCTAGAAAGATTCCATCCGTTTATATATATTTGAGGATGTGTTCCCACTTCTACGGAGGAATCAGTTGTGCTCCCCTCTATTAGGGAAGAATTGGTTCTATGCTTCCCGATTTAGACAGAATGACCATGTCTCCAGATAAGAATTACGTGCCGAAGGTTGATTCCAGATGTACGAAGCGTGTCGATACTAAGTCGTGAGATCAACACGTAATGCCTGAAGCATGGCCAGACGAGTCATGAGGTCGGCACATGCTATAGGAGGCATGCCAAGATCAGAGCAGGAGGTTGGCACATGCTGTAGGAAGCATGCCGAGACCGGAGCAGGAGGTCGGCATGTACTGTAGGAAACATATCGAGACCAGAGCAGGAGGTCGGCACATGCTACGGGGAGCTGATCGAGACCAGAGCAGGAGGTCGACACGTGTTGCAGGGAGCTAGTCGAGATCGAAGCAGGAGGTTGACACATACTACCGGGATCCGGTCGAGATCGGAGCAGGAGGTTGACACATACTACAGGAAGTATGTCAAAATCAGAGCAGGAGATCGGCACATGCTGTGGGAAATATGCTGAGATTGGAACAAGAGGTCGGGTGTTTAAGTTCATTAAAAATTAATCCCCATGATTACTCTACTTTCCTACATTTTCCTAAACCCATCTCTATAAAATATCCACGTCATCGTCTAAGACCCATACCGGATCACTCAGCATTTCTATTGGTTTGACCAGTCGCTGAATTTCACTATCATTTTTCTGTAGTCCAAATGCTCTGCCCCACATATATGGCCATGACTAGGTTTTGGAAACATCACCTAGGTCCTTTATTCATTCATGGCCGAAACATACCATTAGGTTTTCCTTTGGTTGGCCTTAAATCTAACCATAAGAATCCTAGATCATGATAGCAAAACAATTTAGAACATATAAGTTCATGGATTAGGTTTAAAAGCCATCATCTAAACCTAATCATGCATTTGGCCGAAACATCAAGAAGGGGTTTCATCATGATTTAACAACAACAAGGTATAAGCATTAGGAAAACCATGAAACAACCGACATCAAGCAATCATGTTGCAGGTGAGGGGAAACTTACCTTAGAGAAGTTCTTATACCCATAATAAGAGAAGATAACCCTTTACTTAGAACCTTCTTGAATCTTCTCCTTGCTCTCCCTCAAGCCTTCAAGCCCTAGCCCTAGACTCCCTTGCCTTGAAAGCTTCTCTGGAGAGAAGTAGCAAAAAGAAAGTCTTCCTAGAGCCTTCCTTTTGGTCCCAAGAAGCAAAGAGAAGAGGGCTTGCTTCAAGACTTTCGGCCACAGGGAGAAAATGAGAGGGAGGGGAGTATTTTCGGTGAGGAGAGAAAGAAATGATGGAGATTTCGGCAATAGGAAAACCCATAAGGAATTGATGAGGTGGAGGTTACCATTTACTCTCCTCTCAACATGGTATGGAATAACACCCCATTTAATCCTTTCTTTATTTTCTAAACCTTCCATTTCATGATGAAGTTATCCCCTAA
The DNA here is from genome assembly GCF_044706935.1 of Curcuma longa. NCBI lineage: Eukaryota > Viridiplantae > Streptophyta > Magnoliopsida > Zingiberales > Zingiberaceae > Curcuma > Curcuma longa. Next base: position 2,085,970 of record NC_133870.1, on the reverse strand, counting down.
ATCCATTTTTCGTTCCACCTCATTTTGAATTTTCGTTCAAATAAAGAGGAAACTTGAATTGGGGGAGAAACAATGAAAAAGGAATTCACTTGCATTTGTAACCTCTTTGCCATTTAAAGGAGGGTGATGTCTCTCTCATTCAAATTTATTTCCCCTTATGTCTCTAACAAGATAAACTTGCTAGCCCATTTGGTTATCCCATGCTTCTACTAGGCTTGCCATTCCTTGAGGTCCAAGGATCAATCCTTGGTTCCTCCATTATTTTTCTCTTTTATTTTTGCAAAGCCCACATGGAATTAGCTCATTTAGTATTTCTTTTCTATTCTAAATTATTTTCCCTAATCTTAGCCATCACTTATCAATATTTAAGGAAAATATTGAAGGCTTCTATGGGGCGTTACATTGTATGACTCAGGAACTTCTTGATGGACTTAGATGTGATTCCTGGTT